>NW_026863539.1:0-27500 GCF_026571515.1 Ruditapes philippinarum
AATTTCACATGTAATAACCATCATTTTCAGTAATTTATGTAATACAGGTTCATGTGATATGTCAATTAAAATGTATTATATTTTGTATTTGTATAGAAACTTCTTTTAAAACCAAGTAAAAATTTTGTTCTGATCTTTTCATTGGTAACTAGACTTTCCTATTTATTGACAATTTAAAATTATAATATACCTTTTTAATAGAAAAATTTAAGAGATAACCAAACATTCTTAAAGGCATTGCCTTTAATTTTTATGTATGTTTTATGTATGGACGTTGTTGTTGACTTGCTCCTGTTTTTTTGTGATATGAAATACATTTATATAGTAATATAATTATAATGATTATACTAATCAAGTAGTCATATAAACGAATTTTGAATTAAATCTCTTAAGAATTAAGAAAATATAAACCTTTTCAAATCAAATTTCATTATTTATACTACCGCGTCACCTTTTTTTCCGACTTGATTACAAGTTTAATATTTTGAAATTAAAGTGAACTATATGTTCGCTTTTTAAAACAAACCGATTCAAACCATTTCCTAATATACCACAGAAAAAGAAAATTTGATCTTTATTTTTAATTTTGCTTTAATTTTTTATCCTTGATTCTCGTTCAGTACGACATTATTGCTGTACTTGTGGTAATTTAGTTTTTTTCTATTTGGCTATTTTCTTGCCTTGAATACTGTTAAATCATCCTTAGGCCTGCTTTTTAAATTAATTTTGCCTTTTGACGTCTTATCTGTGATATGCAGGCTTCATAACCTCTGATCCCCTTTTAAATTTCCATTTTATTTAGTTCTGCCTATTGTTTTCTCGTTTAGGGCACACGCATGTTTTTCTTTGGGACCACATGCCGCTTTTCTTGGAATGGCACTTACGTGCCACATTGTAAGTGCTACATTGAAGGTTCCATGATAACCGCCATATGAACACATCTGTGCATGTTTCAAAATTCAAAATTGTACCAGTTCATGTTAAATTCTGCTTAAGCCGGTGCTAAGGGGCGTGGACGGTAACTTGCACTTTTCAATACCGTCCATGAACAGGCTCAATCAAAACACGGATTTATATTACAGGGATCGGACACTCCCAGTTAACCCTATATAAATGCTTAAATATCTTGTCGTGCGCCCGATAAAGGTACATCGATCGATAATTTACCGGTGCTAAGCGTAAATGCCCGTTCGCAACGGATACCTACTTTACAAAATACCATACAGCTTTCCATTTATTATCTGATTTTGGAAATTTAAAGTTTATTTGAAGAAAAAACTTGTTAATTCAAATATATCTAATTTATTTTTTTAAAGGTACAGTTTATCTGTCCGCACGACGATTAAAAAATTAACTTGACGAAAATCCGCGGTAAATTTTCCTTTTTTTTATATAAAGAATGCAGGTATTTGAAATTTATTATTACGGTACCATAATAATTTCAGTTTCAAAATAAAAAAGAAGCCGATGTAAGTTTTCACAGATGATCAAAGAGTGCAATATTAAAGATTTATGGGGTTATGTAGTCAAATTTATTAACGCACACTTGTTTTACGGGTAATGTATTGCGGCCTTTACAATTCGCTCAACACGTGAAGAAAATTTATTCACTTTTTTTAAGTACAAACTATTGCCGAGATTGTCAATATTGCCATATTCATAGAATATTTAAATTTCATTCATTTATATCAATATTATTTTTTGTAAATCTATTTTCAAATGTCGGTGCAGTGAAGTAGACAATCGTCGTAACAGTAAAGTTCTCTCGTATGGCTGTCTCGATTCCGACCTTTGTAATGTCACTCGTATATTTTAATCCGTATATTTTAATTATTATTTTTATTTGAATGCCCGTGGAAAGATATTTATGATACTTTTTAATGTAACGCTAGAAAAACAATAAAAATCTTGACAGTTAGAGTAAGTATTTTGCGAAATAAAAGTAACTTTTGATTATTTTTTACACATCGCTTAAATTCTTTCAAGTTTAATTACTTTTGAAGGGGTGAGTGATAATTAAAAAACTTTATTTTCAAACTTTCACTACCAGGTTACATGTGATAATTGCAACACTCAATTTTCAAAAACAAATAGTATTTGAATGTATATTTTGTATGTGCGCGGTCTTTAACTACAGTCCATGGCATGTGTGCTAAGAAAATGATTCTGAAGAGGATATATATAAATACAATGTAAATCTATTTTCTTTTTTAACATTTATAAATGAAATTGAAAATATACAACTAAATTTGTATAGTCCTTTCTTTGAAAAATAATGAAAATAAACATGTGATAAATAAATCATTTTACGTGAATTGTAAAGAATAACTATGTTCTGTATGCCAATAAAAGTTTCTTCCTTGCCAATCTAACGAATTCATCTGTATATGACTGTTTGTCTAGACTGATCTGAAAATATATTTAATACACAAATTAGTAGAATATTTACTATATTTATACTAATATACAGGTAATCAAATAAAAAATGTACAAATCATTTGGAAATTATTTACACAGAAATAAAGACACATTTCAAACATGAATTTCTTTAAAAGTTTTTTAGCAATCAAGAAACATTTTTTTGCAATGCCACCATTAAACCATTTGAAAAATAATTATCTTATTCTGAATCGCGGTAATAATTCGTGCTTGAAGTAAAAGGGCGTCAAAGTATAGAGGGTATGCCTAAACAATAGTCGAATATTTTTTAAATTAGGTACTTTTTAACTAAGCGTTGCAACGTTCTATCGGCATATTTTCATATATTAATACTTTAGCGACACAAAATAATGCTGTATCAATACATTCATATGTGTATAATTTTTCACAAAGCTGCAATAACACCACATACTCTTGTGAAAATCTGTCATATTTCGCACTCTGCGCGTTCTGCCATCTCATTCTGTCCACCTTTATCCGATTCTGTGCATGCGCGCGACGGGACTTTAAGCTTAACGAAAGTGTCCGATCCTTGTAATATAAATCCGTGATCAAATCGAGCCTGCAAAATTTTTGTCGTGTTGGACTTTCTTTAGGATTCTGTTTGTCTCTATTTTATATTTGTATACCATAATAGTAGACAACGAAAATGAATTATCGTAATTCATCAATTGAATAAAAAAATCTTATTTTTCGTACATTGCAGAGAACGCCAACGTGTGTGACTGCATGGATGTCAAACAAAGTGTAAAAAAAATACCCAAATTTGTCCAACGGCCATGCCAATGTTACTGAGGAGGTGTTACCACAAGTGGCTGTTAAGATAACATGTAATAAAGGTTTTGAAGTAAACGAAATAGATACGGCAATTTGTCTAGAAACGGGCTCTTGGAGTGAAGTAAATACGTGTGAGCCAGTTGACTGCGGGATATATCAGCCACCTTACCATGTTCATACTCAACAGTCCGTACATGAAACAACAGTTGGGTCATCAATTAATCTTCAATGTGATCCTGGTTTCCATTTTACAACATCTAGTGATAATTCCGTAACGTGTAACGAAAATGGCGTGTGGGTCGGTAATCCAAAATGTGAAAATTTAGGTAAGATATTGCAATTTTCGTCTTAAAATGGTTGTTCACTTTTGTAACATAATGATTCCTTTTATTGTTTTTATTAAATGTGATTTATATTTGCTGCAACGTCTTTAAACAGGCACAAACAAACAAGGCCTGTATTATTCTCAAGTTTTTCCCTTTTGGTCGACGTTCAATGTTTCCTCCTTTGGTTATTTTTACTACAGAATGTATGTTTTTCTTTGCATCTGTACTGATTGTATGTTTCAGTTGATTTATCTGTAGACACCGATACTGTCTTCATCTTTGGAATGGCAACCTTGTCTTGTGAATTCAGAAAAATACCAAACTAGAGGAATATAAAGTTCAAACGCATTAACAGAAAAAGTGAATCCGTAATAATTGCCTCTGTTGTCAATAATATAGACTCGTACAAAGTGACTAAAGACAGTGATAGAACTATTATCATTGAAAAAACATTTACGCATGAATCAGGTACATTTAAAGTGATGATTGAGACCGTCAAATGCTCCGATGCTTTCGTAGAACCCGGTGTTATAAACATAACCTGTGATATTGAAACAAGTGATACCGTGAACACATTTCATGATGTGAAAATTGTTCGAATACAAGGTAATATTTGTTATAGAACTTCTTTTAATCTTACACAACATAATTAAGTAATAAGTTAGTGCACAATTGCCTTACATGTAACGTGTTTGTTAGTAACAAATCTTCAAGAAAGCATCGACTGCCTTAAGCCTATTTTTAGTTATTTACAATCATCCTTCTCAATTGAAAAATATATTTCTGCTTTATTGTATACAATGTACATTGATACATTTATTTAACACATTAAGCGTGGTAAGGGTTAAGGGACTTCACTGATGATTTTTTTACATGACGAGACTGGAAACAATGTTTTTGAGATAAATATTCTATTTGTTGAAGGTCTTGACAAGTTACTTGTATGCAAAGTTTCAGATTTTTCGATTACTTCATTTTACCGTTATGATTATTCAAATGTGAAAATGTATCAAAAAATTGAAATTTCAAGAGTCTTTTTAAAAAATTCAAATCTTATGCGTTTAGACCTTCAGTTCGTTAAAAAGTAGCGTGTTCTTTTGATATAATAATTTTTTGGAAATGTTTATCCCTTAGGCAAAGCGGTTAAGCCGGAGCTTTTCGTGCCAGCCCAAGTTGTCGAAGATGATATCAAGTCCACACTTTTTCATTGTGAAATGTTGTTTCCGGAACCGAACGGTCGCGTGACAATTGACACTGGCAATGATGGTTCCTTTACCACTCTGTTGTCTTCTCCAAACATTTGATAATCACAATTATCAATAATCATTAATATTGACCAATCGGTTATAAAATTAATCAGATATGAATAATAATTCACTTTTTGACAGATCTTTTAAATCACAATTAATTCATTTATTTTTATGTCAAATAAGTGTTGTAATTATGATAATTTTCAATTTCTTCAGGGAACTTCAACTCCAATAATTTCAGTAATGTTTGTTATAAAATCAATATTTATGTGCTTTTCCCGTCTTATCTGCATGACATTATTACCACAAATCAAATTGATTACTATCCCATCATTAATGAACTAATAAGAATTTAGTCTTATTTATATATGGAAAAGGCCGATATTTTTTTTCACGTGAGGGGCCTTATGTTTGGTCCTCTTCAAACGGTGTAAGCAATACAAATGCGGCGTGGATTGATACCATAAGGTTTGACTTGGATAATTGCTGGTATAGGATGAAAATGAAATTTTGCCTAAAAAATATTTCAATGGAATGGTACAGGAAACATATTAGATGCACTGCAAAACCGTCAGAAGAAGCATATGACCAAACAGTGTTCACATCTGACAGTGGCGTTGTAAAAGTTATACAAGGTGACTTTATGTTTATTTTTGACCTTTATGGTTGTTTTTGTTTTACTTTCTTCTGAACATATTTAGAATAACAATGTATGTGTTCCATTTTTTTCAAACATGATAAGAAACCTTTATTTAATTCGAATTGTTGCTTCTTATTTGACGATGGTAAAAGTCTGGTATTTGTTTTGGTACACTACTAATTTTACATATATTGTATGTCAGAAACTTTTTCTTATTGCTGACTTCTTATTTTATAGATACTTTATGCAATGGTAAAAGTCAGGTACGGTACCCGTATAACTGCGAACATTTCATCGTTTGTGATGACAAGAATCACTTTAATTCAGTTTTGGAAGTGAGAGCTTGTGACAATAATGCATGCTATGACGATCAATCTCAAACATGCATTCCGTGTTCGCCATCAAGCGGTTGTTAAGAGGTAATAGTGATAACTCGGTGACACTTTGAATAATTTAGACTCTATCACAATGGCCGTGCGAAACTTGGTTCGTAAGATTTGTAGAGAAGTCTGGCCGTAGAAAAGTCTCAGGCAATTTCGCAGTCTATCTAGACATCGTAAGAGTTCGGTTTGCCATAGTCGTAAGATCCTAGTGCGGTAAACCTGCGGTCCTCGAAAGACAAACCCAAAATTTTTTTACACGAGCACCTCTAGAAATCGTGCGTCTGCCGTATGACTGTCTTGGGTCTTAGGACAAAGAAGGTCTTAGGTCTTAAAGAATTTGTACAAATGTCTTGCGGCTCCCGCACGAAACACAGCGATTTTAGTCAAAATCCGTTCGTACGGCTGTCGTAGGGCTGATGTGATAGAGGCCGTACGTGATGGTTGACCGAATATCTGCCATTGTCTGGCAATAAAAGCCCATGCGCATGGTCTCCTGCATTCTGTTACATTGCAAATGTTCTGACTTAAGAATATGGTCGTTTGTTTTTCATGAACTTTATTAGCCATTTTATTCATTAAAATACCTGAGATGTGGTACATTAGTGAGAAGTGAAAACCTGAAGTATTATATTTGGTAACTTTATGATTTTCATGAATATAAGCATAAGCATGGTTGGGTCGTCTGAAGTATGTGCTTTTAATAAGCTGTAAAAATTCTTAAAGAGCTTGCAGGACACACGTTCGTGGTTTCAGTTAATATTCATTTCAAACTATATTGACTTGCTTATCGGCATACATAACACCGTCTATTGCTTTTGTAATATGAATTTAAAAACAAGTATAAAAGAACGCCTAAACGGTAAAAATGAAAATGTGGCTGACTCAGTTTAGCCTCTTTATGAAATGTAACGATATATGCAAGTTATCGTCCACGGCGATGCCACCGATAGTTTGACACGAGTTGACTTTTTTCTTTATTTTTGTGCCTAAATGATATTATATTATTCCTATATTATGAACCAAGTTTCTTTTTAAATTTCAGACATTTTCTTCAGTGGACATTCAGCTACTATTGGGGGACAAATTGATATTGTATCGTGGAAGACTTTAAATGGCTTACTGACATCAAGATCACAAGGGCTAATGGAGAGTTTGTATCGTCGATCAAATCAGGAGATAATACTAGAATACCGAATTTCAACACAAATTCGGATCAGACTTATGTTAATGAAACGCATGGAAAGATCACAATACATGTAGACTTTCTTCTGTGTACTGATAAAGGAACATATCGATGTAGTCCTGAAGGAACTGGAGATGTACAGTCAGAAGACGTTATAGACCTTGACCTGAATTGTTGAAAATATATGTATTAAAATGTTTGCATGACAACATACCACATTACCTTAGTTAAATAATATTTATTGCATATATCAATATACAACAACAAATATCACAATATACAAAAGGGTTTGGCCAAAAGTTTTTACAACATTATTATGGGCCATCCCACTACATGTATATCGAAGCACTTAGCTGAACAAACGTGCTAGTTCAGTAATCATAAGGTTGCAGGTTTTACCCCAGCTCCAAAAATAGTAAAGAAATGAACCGAAAAGAAGAAATATCATCAACATGTGTCTTGCGGCACGATATTAATCTTGTTATTCAGCTGGTCAGTTTTCCCTCTTAGTTTCTAAATAGAAAATAAAGATCTTTGGCGACTTGTTTTAAAACACCAGAAAACACTGTGAATTTTTTGTTTTAACTTTTTCGGTTCCGAAATTGTACCACATTTATTACTTGATGCAGTTACTCAAATATCTCACAAAACCAGATGATTTGCAGGTATTTTGAGGGAATGCAATGATACTTTATGGAATTGTAAAAGTCAGGTACGGTACCCGTATGACTGCGAACATTTCCTCGTTTGTGATGACAAGAATCACTTTAATTCAGTTTTGGATGCATGCTATGACGATCAATCTCAAACATGCATTCCGTGTTCACCATCAAGAGGTTGTTAAGAGGTAATAGTGATAACTTGGTGACACTTTGAATAATTTAGTCTCTATCACACCGGCCGTGCGAAACTTGGTTCGTAAGATTTGTAGAGAAGTCTGGCCGTAGAAAAGTCTCAGGCAATTTCGCCTTCTATCTAGACATCGTAAGAGTTTGTTTTTCATGAACTTTATTAGCAATTTTATTCATTAAAATACCTGAGATGTGGTACATTAGTGAGAAGTGAACACCTGAAGTATTATATTTAGTAACTTTATGATTTTCATGAATATAAGCATAAGCATGGTTGGGTCGTCTGAAGTATGTGCTTTTAATAAGCTGTAAAAATTCTTAAAGAGCTTGAAGGACACACGTTCGTGGCGTCAGTTAATATTGCATTTCAAACTATATTGACTTGCTTATCGGCATACATTACACCGTCTATTGCTTTTGTAATATGAATTTAAAAACAAGTATAAAAGAACGCCTGAACGGTAAAAATGAAAATGTGGCTGACTCAGTTTGGCTTCTTTATGAAATGTTACGATATATGCAAGTTATCGTCCACGGCGGTGCCACCGATAGTTTGACACGAGTTGACTTTTTTCTTTAATTTTTGTGCCTAAATGATATTATATTATTCCTATATTATGAACCAAGTTTTTTTTTTACTTTCAGACATTTTCTTCAGTGGACATTCAGCTACTATTGGGGGACAAATTGACATTGTATCGTGGAAGACTTTAAATCCGAAATTATACCACATTTATTATTTGATACATTGATGCAGTTATTCAAATATCTCACAAAACCAGATGAATGCAGGTATTTGGAGGGAATGCACCCGATCGTACCTTTTTCGCCTAATCATTCAACATATTGTATAGATGGTTTATGAATATTTTAATGAATGTATTATAAATGCAATAACATATTTGTGTCTACGAAATGTGATATACCCGTATCATATTTCCTATTTACTTTATATTCACGTGAACATACATTCATTTCGCAGATCTAACCGCATTTTGAATCATCAAAACGTGTCATGCCTACAGTGTTTATATAGAAATACAAAATCCGTCTGCTTATTGATGAAGAAATGCACTAAACTTGAAAGGAAAGCAAAATGAAAACTTAAAAAAAAATTCACCTGTTCATTCACTAAATACCCTTTTATGGGCATAAAGTCACTTTAACTTAAACAATTTGTACCAGCAACAACTTATAAACTTTAAGGCTTTCTTTTATATTTCAATATACTGATACAACAATCATTTTGAGAAAAAAAAGCTCAGAAGTTGTTTATCATTGCAGATTGCTTATTATTTGTTGCCTGCAATTAAGTTTAAGATAAGAGATAATTTGGAGAAAAACACACACACACAGACAGAGTTTACATCGATTTGCTTTATAACCATTATATTTGCTTAATCTTTCTCTGATTTCTCAGCTTATTACGAAGGCGAAAAATAAACTGTGAATTGTGGAGTCCAATTGCCAAAATTTGTTGTGCCATAACCCATTAACAAACCGTTTAGTTGATAGTCGTGAAATAGAATTATAAACGGTTCATTCATAGTTATTGTATGTAATCAGTGTTTTTAATCATGTTATGCATTGGCCTGCACTTTACTATGTTTCTGTTTACAACTGTCACATGGCAACTTGAAAATGATAACTGAAGACTGTGATTGAGTTTCTCCATAACAGAAGAGACAATATAAATTTTACTGGCTAATTAATTTTTCACTCTTTAAAATTACATGTACAAGTACGTTCGCTTAAATTCATGATCGTCGTACTACGATTTTTATATATTTATCCTGATTCATTATATTCTTTATTCAGCACCGGGTATTTTGAATACGTTCTTTGTATTCTAAAGTATTTTGTATTGAAACCATTCAAATGAAAATAATATCAGCGTGCAATCTTTATCTTGTGACAATAAACTCTATCTATCTTACGTTCAATGTTTATCCTCAATATATACACCCGGTGTTGTGTAATAATCACACGAGCGTAATATTACCATCCCTGCAAAAAACCGCAATTATTCATTGATATATAATGACTGCATTCAAGATGCAATAAATCAATTTTTTACAAATTGTTATCTCTTCTATGGTCATTTACACTGTACCACATCTTTTGCATGTACAGAAGTGATCAGTACCTTGCGAAAGTGACGGAAAACACAGCTGTCCCATGAACGATGAAATGGATAAACTGTGCTCTGGTTAACTCAATGTGGCTTACTGCCGTGATCCGGAGTGAAATATACAAACACCACCACAAGACGTTAAAACATGATCTCGTTAAAAGCCGCTTTATTACCTGCTCGGTCCAGATCCAGATAGTTTTATTGAAAAAGAGAAGTGTTGTAAAGACATATCTAGATTCATTTTGCTTCTTTACATACACGCATATGAAAACAATACGTTTATCATTCAAAGATGTGTTTTGGCGAAAATCGTAGACTTAGTTTATAGCAATATCTTTCTTTTTATACACGAAAATGATGAGAGACGAGGAAAAGTACAACATCTCCCATGCTCTCTCCTGGCAACTTGCATTACTTTCAACTGCGCATGTTACAACAGGTAAATCACTGACTAATAAAGAAAATTAAAGAATGACGTAACAATTTAACCAGTGGTGACTGTCGCTTAATTTAAATTTTACTCCAGAATCTGTGTATTTAATCTTGCAGGATAGTCATAGAATTATGTCAAGCCAGGAAGATTATTAGCTTAATGGTTAAGGAAGGCCTCAACTTTTATTATGTTGAGGATATATGTTTGAGGGTTTTGCAAGGCTTTTGGATTATAATGTAAAGGGTATTTATTTGGGCTTTTTTTGTGTGAGATGAAATCTACTTCTATGTGTTGTTTTTTCTAAATCAGAATTTTCGCGTGGGGCGTAATCACTAGTGAGTGAACTGTTCTTTTTTTGTTTTTGTTTTTCAAAAAACATTTTCAATTCTTCGGGGTATTCTTTAGTGATTTATTTATTTCTTTCTTTTTTATTTCAGTACAGTTCCTTTAAAAACATAAAATAAAAACTGTAATTACAGTAAAAGGGGCGCACTGAATTTATCGTCGTAAAATGATAATTTCTCACCATATCATTGAAAAACAACAACTTGATATTGATTGAAAATGTATTTAATTTAAACGAACATGAATGAGTTGTATGAGCATAGCTATCCAAAAGAGTAATTATTCAGCCCCCCCCCCCCAAAAAAAAAATAAGAACCGTATGATATACATGTAATTGAAATCGATTTATTGTTAGACTTGAGCATATTTTAGAGGTTGCTTTATTATGTTTGTTTGTTTGTTTGTTTTTATTCGGTTTTACGTCACACAGACACAGTACATGTCATTTGGCGACGTTTCAGCTTTACTGGTGGAGGAAGACCTCAGGTGCCCTACCTTGCATTATTTCAGGCACGAACGGGCACCTAAGTAAAACCACCGACCTTCCGTTAGCTAGCGGGGTAACTTCCTCACATGAAAGATTCAAAAGTCCCTGTCGGGATTCGAACCCATAGCGGTGAGGGGCAAGTGGTTTGAAGACAACAACCTTAACCACTCGGCCATGGACGCCCCTCTTTATGTTGTTGATGTTAGTCTTTTACAATTAATGTTGATGATGATGATAATGAAGATGATGATGAAAATGATGGTTGTGATGATACTGTTTTTTATGATGGTAATGACGGTGATAAAGATGTTGATTACAGTGGTAGGTTTTTATGAGATGATGATGATGTTAAAGATGATGAGAATGATGATGATGATGATGATGAACAAGTTAAATAAAAGATGTAATAAATAATCCCTAACGCTACAATGATTTAAAGACGGTTCCGGGATTAATGTTACGTTTTACAAACTTTAAGACAAACAGGAACATTTCAAGCATGAATGAAGTCCTTTTTTGAAACGTTAGCGATTAAAGAATATAATGAGATGACCAAATGATTGAAGAAACCTTCGGACAACCATCATATTTTTGAATTATTTGTCCTTTAAAGTGAGTTTTAAGCTGCCGGAAAAACTTTAAACAAACAAAAATCGTAACAGAAACTATATATGGATCTTGTTAATAAGTGCTAGGTGCATTATTTGATGACATATCATATACACACGTATCAGAGCAAACTTTTATTCACCACAATGATATTCTACCATATATTTATTACATATTATTAAAATTGTATCATATCAAATATATGTTCATACTACATCACTCTGGAACTCTCTCAAACAAATCATAAGAATATCATTATGATACATGTCTATTGCTTGTATCAATACTTGAAATAATAATAATAATAATGTGCTTACTGTTGACTTAATCACTTTAAACCATTGATATATATCCTCAAATTTGATCTTCAAAAGAAGATTTGTTAATAATCTTTAAAATTCTTAGAAAAAATCTATATACAGTCAGAATCATCATGACTATGTTATTCGCCAAATATCACGATTTTGTTTAAGTCATTTTCAAAAGTACAAGATTGGCATATACAAATACACCATTATCAATCAATTGTGAGAATCACATCTAACTTTGGTTAATAAAATTGAATTGGCATCAATAACATCAATGTCTATGTAAATGTCTTTCCAATACTCATTAATTATTTTCGATGAAAACTTCACATATAACTAGGTCAACAAGATGCACAATCACTACTGTGACATATTGGGTCTACGTCCCTCAGATAACAAGACCCTGAAGCACACTCTGAATCATATAAACGATTGCTAACACATATAATGTATCGACTGCAGTTATAGGGATGAGGGTCATACTGTCCTGTTCCTTCATCGAGACAAACATCTGAAAACATAGACAATATACATCAAATAGTACTGTAACAAATGTCATTTATCAAAGTCAAAATTAAACCTTATTCTGAAGATTTTTTGTGACGTTTTTTGCGCTTTTGATTTTGAAAAGTTTTTTTTTTTTTAGATTTACGGTCTACGATTTCAAAATATAGTTTTTGTGATTGAAATAATATTAAGCCAGTGTGACCAGATTTGTTACTTGGATAGGGGTATATGTTGGATTCTACCAGATTGAACGTTTAATAACTACTTTGATGCATATATAAGTGAGCTGAAATATAGACGCAGTAAAAATATAGGCATTCCAAAGTTACATCATAACGTTACTTAAAGCCGTGAGATGACTACAAAGTCCATGTGCGCTTCAATTTGTATAATTGTTTCTTCTTACATAATTATCATTGGTCGGTGAATAATAACATATATATGCAACACTTTTTTATTTGTCTTCAGAATTCTAAATAAACGCAAGGAATGTTTTTCGGAAAGTATCAGTTTTAACACTTTACAAAACTTTTAGAATCGTTTTATGCCCGAGAAAGTTAGAGAACAATTACACTTAAACTGATCTTGATTGTTTAAATGTTGTCATATAGATAGAAAGAAATTTTGGCACGATTCAGTAAAGCTTGTGATGTGATAATGCACTTTAGATAATATCGCTTTTGTAGCAACTTTCAAACGATTTGTTATTTCTTAAAATTCAGCCATAACGGGCATTATTTTTATGCGAAATGAGAGACTTACTTGTCCCAATAAATCAAATCATACAATGTAAGCCACGATGGGTGGTAACAAATCAAATAAAACATTTATCAAATCATTTACTCATCTCAATCGCCAACAAATGATAAACTAATAGTTCTTGGTAAACCTTCTATTAAAGTTAAACTTGTTAATTTTCTATCAAAGTGCAAACGTACTCTTCAGGATTCGAAGTTCTTTCTCGGCACTAGATGCAATTACATTATTGTTTTCGTCTGCAACCACACATCGAACAGTCGAGCCGTTCATGCTAACCGGAAAAATGTGCTGCCGTTTTTCAATAGAGGAAACATCTTCGCACTTTTTATTTTCAGAACTTTGTGTGATGTAATCTTCGAAGGAGTCAGAACCTTTGGGTTTATATTCGATTTTCAACCTCCTGTAATTTGTAGGATAACCAAGGTATGCAGCACACTTTAAAATTTCCGTCCATAGCGACATTTGATCTTCTACTATTGTTGTTGGGAGGCCTAATTTAGGGATAGTAGGTGCAGCTTAAAACAAAAATGTATGAATGACTCATTTATACAACAGATAAGAGACAATGTTTTTAAGCCTCATTTTAAACGTTATATTGTCAGGAAAATCAATGTCAATGTTAACAGCAAAGAGGACAGTTGAAGCGATACTCCAACTCTTCAGAATATAAAGAGATAAAAATTGTTAATTGCAAAAAGTACAAACAAAAGTACCATAAATAAGTCCATGACGTAATTTGTTGGGTTATAACAACCAAAAACAATTTAAAAAGGAGATTCGAGGACCTGGAAACTAAGATTTTCGTTTAGAAAAAAAAGAAAACAGTTAGTAACTTTAAAGATGCAAGAAATACGAGAAATAACTTGCTGACCTATGACTTTGAAATCCATTGATGTTTTTTAAAGTGTTCATTCCTACCGCTTTGCATTAGTATATAACTTCATTGATACACGATACGGTGTGTATGGTCAGCGTCGTGGTGAAAACTGTACTGTTTTCAGACAGGGTTCCATCCACAGAAAACTCATTGCTACATGTCCAATTGCCTGCTGTGTTTACTTCACATAGTTGTTTCTTCGGGTAGAAAACCTACTGATGGCAACGTAGCTAAGATTTGTCGTTTCAGTGAGGATACATTGAATCGATTTGGTGCGTCCTACGGTTTCCGTCTTGCTTTTCCTCAGTGAAATATAAAACTGAAATGTAAGATTTATTTAGAAATTCTTTACAGATAACAATTTACCAAGGCTAAAATTTAACTGAAATCACCGTGTAAGTCATCCATTATGGTATATAGAAAACAATTGTGTTCATTTCAGTTTTGATCATATTTGATTATCATGTTTTTAAAAATTCGTAACATGAAATTATTTTATATATTAAATAGATCATTACATGAACAATACTTTTACTTGGGATCAGTAACATCAAAAATCTCTACATTCGACGACAGTTTAGTTCCATTCGTAAACTGGTAACACATTGATATCTACCGACCTTCCATTTCGTCATTGACTTCACATTCATGGCGTAATTGTTTCAACATTTTCACATGTTTCCGATTCAGATAATTTCTGAACTTGAATGGAGGCAATTTTGAAACGACACTATCTTCTATGATGCTCATTATTAGTGTGGGTATCACCAATGTTCCTGTACAAATCAAAGTCACAACTTGTCCCTTGTTAGAACTTATCTTGTCCTAGAGTAAGAAACAGCTGACGGATGGATTCACTGGAAAATAGTTAACTGCTTTTCCTTTTTGACATAAAGATAATAAAAAATTTTAACAGCTAATGTGTTAGTTTTATGCTATTATAAGCTAAGAGTTGGAAACATTCTACGGATTTTGAACATTTCCATTCTGACTTAATGTTATTTTTAATATAAGGTTTCGAATTGTAAAAAGTCAATGCAAATGTTTTGAATGTAAACATATTTACAAGAATCATAACTCCAGCTAATCATTATCTAAAAAACGTAATACACAAGAACCTATACAAAAAAATTATTTTCGTGTAAAATATAACTAAAACTAAAACAAATGCAAAGATATTACATTCATTTTAAGTGCAGATAAAAAAACTTTTAAAATTTATATTTTTTATCCCTCACCTAGCTTCACCAAATTTTTACATACTAAGTTTCATTCACCCTTTTTCCCAACTGTCGTCTTCTTTTTGAATTTAAAGCGTCTTCGTCGTTTGGGTTTTTTTTTACTACTATAGGTCAATGTGTTTTCTATGGGCAGGTTGGAGGCATATTTTTTGTATTAGAATACGATCTTGTGCCGCCCAAGTTTTTCGCATTCTAGTTTCTCCCTCCTCGAATAAAATAGCTGTGAAGAAAAAACTAAAATATCGCCCCATGTTGTTTACCCGAGAAGTATCTCACGAAATGTGAAACGTGTTAAAAAAAATCTTACAAATTTTAAGTTGGTTTTTAAAATAAAAAATTAAAACGATGGGTGTTTCCCATTTTTATAATTTGGGGTTTTATGTTAAACAAAAGATTAAACTGGAAAAAGGGGTTTACGATTTCACCTCTCTTCATTCACCGAATTTTGAAAAGATTTCTATTGTCAGTTTTACAGGATACAATATTCCACATTATATTTTATTTCGAAAAAAGAGCTTCCCTAATGATGAAAATAAATAGGACCTCAACAAAATTGAAAAACATATGTTAGAAACAATTGAAATAGCTAATCGATAAAGATATGACAAAAATAAAATAAATGATAAGACATGAATCGTAAGTTCACTTAATAAATTTAATTAATTAATTTGTTAAATTTACGAACAATACCTCCATAATCATATGAACCATATTATCAAAAGGAAAAACAGAGTAGTATTGCAATGCTAAAGGGTATATCCTTTCAAACGATTTTTAAATTTTTGTACCCTTACTTTTTGTGGTTGTCACATTCAAGAGAATACTCTTTTTATCGCGACTACCATCATCACCACGAGCAATACACTGTAACTCAGCTCCATGCATATCATTTGTTATAACGAATGATGCATTTACAAGTTCATCAACCTGGCAGCCGGAAGAATGTGTTGAATCAATGACAGAGTTAATATCCTTGCTTGTTTCCTCGTCCTAAAGTATTAAAGTAAAAAGTAATAAATTTTCAACACAATATCAAGGACAAAGTTGCGAACGTGATTTTGTCATTGAAAATATTGGCTATAAAATATGTTTTATTTCTAAAGTTACCTTGTTAAAATATGGCATCACATTTCAAAAAATCAACAACCAGTATTTCTTTTTCAAGCAGGGCCTAGCACAAAATATACTATAGTATATGAGATAGTTTTGTATTTGATATAGAATTTTAAAACAATAAAGCAAATTATATTAGGTTAATGCGGTTGATTGTAATTTCTGTCAGAATTAGATAGTTATGATGAAAGTAATTCTGGTTATTTTCAAATATACGGATTTGGGGATGTTACGTCTAATAAGTCACATTAGTCATAGATACAAAAATATTACATATCACTTTTAACATTCTAATGAATACCTATCAAAACTATAACATTTCGGGGTTTTTTAGGGGTATTTGTAATGAGCTGCCATTTAATACTCACTTTTATTCAACGAGTCTGTGAAGTCTATGTTAAAAAGTGAGATTATTTTAAGCGTTAGGGGAGTGGAGAGTAATATTTACATATCATTTCCGTCCATGAAAAGGCCCAATCAAACCGACCCTGTAATATTTTCATTTTTGTCAGAATCGGTAACATCCAAAAAGACCTTACCCATGTATGGAAGATCTAACATGAGTTGTCTTGTAAATACTGATCGGGTGCTGTAGTTTTATTGTACTCCTGTCTTATACCAAGTGTGAGGGTCTCGAGTTTCATACCCCATTACACAAAACTAAACTTACAATCATTTCTTCAATGAGACTGAAGAATTCAATTCCCGTGTAATGGCGCCTTAGGCATTGTAAAAGAAAGAACTGGCTCTTCCTCCGACAAAGGCATATTGCCTTATCAACGGCACTAGACTAGAAAAAGTAAAATTAGTGAGTCGCCCATATATGTTTACTGCGCACAATATGCATTTGTGACGGTCGAGCCTATGTGGTCTTCAATGTGCATTAACTTGTATTTGTTCGCTTGAGATTCAATAACACCCAATAATGATTTAGATATTAAGATCACGTGATACAAAATGCCGGAAGTGCATTGGTCAATTTGTTAAGGTGTGAAATGAATAAATTTACCGAACGTGTCTTTGAAAGAGTTACAAAGCAAGTATATATGGAATTTATCAAATTTATAAAATGGGTTCGAAGTAAGTGTGTAAATACAATTACAACAAGATTTACATCAAACAACGTTACAACGTCCATATGTTATAAAATCTTAAAATGCATATTCTTCTCTTTGAAATACAAAATTGACGATCATACCCAATATATTCTCACAAATATTTCTCCGTGTTTTTTTCTCGTTTTCATCTTTACCAATGAGTCCCTTGCACACAACATTGGCATCGTCTCCTTGAACATAGGATGTTGAAGCGATTATTTCCGTTATTTTTGAAGCCCTTTCTGAAACAAAAATGTTTAATCATGTGATCCAATGCATCATTTGTCAAACATTATTCCTTATTTATCCAGTATTTGATAAATTTGGACAGATAATTTATTTCGTATGCTTTAAAACAGGATGATTTACCTAATTTCAAAATATGATATAAGTCGGGTTGTAAAGATTAGGAACCACCGGTATCAATAATATTAATACAAGAAAATGAATATGGTAAGTACTTGATAGTAAAGAGATGTTACCTATCATTTTGATTTCTGTCGACCTGGTTTTTATGTCTGTAGGGTCTTGTATATCACCAACAATCACGGCACATGTGTAAACCCCTGTGTCATCACAGTTAGCTGTATCAAACGTTAACTGAAGGTGGACACCATCACTGAAAGTTGACACTTTTTCCCGGAAAGTGGTTGCACCATGCCGTATACCCCTGGTATGGTTGAAAGTGATGCTGAATAATGGGTTCGGAACAGAATCATTTGAGAGGCCAGATCGAGATACCATGACTGTTTGCCAACTAGATGATTCTCTGAGGCGACATAAAATATTAAACGAATCCCCGACGTTTACTGGAGAACTTGTTGTCTCCGTTGTTAATATACCTGTAAATCACATTATAGAAACAAATGCATGCCAGTGGATTAGCCGTATGTATTGCGTGTGTTTATTAACATACGTTTTATTAGTAACGAAGATTCTAACTGGAACCTAGGTCCAAAACAAATGTTTATAGATATAAAAACATACTTGTTAAGGATTAGTTATGTAGTAAACATCGGATTTGAACATGAATAAGAATATAAATTTTTAATATTAATGGTTGAACGTTTAAAGAAACTTTACTTGAACATGTTAAGGTGCAAAATACGCATGACTACATAAAGAATAAATATTAGTTTTAAAAAAATGTTTTGATAGTTATCGCTTCTATGAAGAACATATTTGCCAACTCTATTATGAATATCGATCATTTAACACATTAAGCACTTATATTTGCTGAATTAATTGTTAAGGCATGCTGCATATTTCAAATCAAAAGTTAAATTGATATACCTGGTATTTCACATTCAGGTGTTCCTATCCATGTATTGTTTACACATTGAATTTGGTTTTCACTTTCGTTTTTAAAATCAAAGCCCTCTGCACACCGCAGTGTAATTGACATGTTGATATGGCTTAGATCCTCGCTCACTATAACATTATCAGATAGTGAGTATGGTCCGCATGGATGCAAAAAGCACGCTGCTTCGGAATCACTTATCCAAGACCCGTTTGACATGCATTGAAAATGGACATTTGTATTTGCCATGAATCCAGGGTTGCACTGTAACTTTGCCGTTGAGTTGATCGCTTTTTTTAATACATTTACCAGTCCGTTTTGAACTACAGGATTGTCCTCACACACCACAGGTTTGCATGATCCGGATGGATCCTTCATTTCGTTCAAACCGCATACGACTTCTTCCGCTGACATTAAATAATTTACAATGTTTAAGTTTTATATATCTTAATTGAATTGGGATTTATTAAAAGCATACATAACAAAGATGGATAACGAGAATAAAACTACCAAGGGATCACATTTTTCGGGATATTTTACGGATAGCAACGTTATCCACTATCTTAATGTTATCTACACTTTTGTTAGAATACTATTTACTAAATAAGAATTGAAAAGAAATATATCCCGTGCAAACCAACCTTTTATGAAGCAAGTAATATCTGTTAATCTACTAAATTCAGTTATAAAATAATTTGAAACTAGGCATAATTATTCCTTTAAATTTATTTTTTCCTGAGAAAATAGTGAAAATTTAACCATTTATTATTGCCAATAACGGCACAAAGAAAAACAAATCTGGCAAGATCGGAAGAATTTTGTATCGACCACAGTTTAAAAATATGATAAAAAGTCAGGAGGAAGGACGGCATTCAACGAACGCATCCATCGGCAAGGAGCCAAGCAGGACGCCAAACTAGGAAGGGCACACGGGAGGGACGCCAACACAAGTAAGGGCACTGTCCATACCCTAGCGTAAGTCGCGTTGAGTATTGGGGAAAATAGAATTTTAATCAATATAATATTTGAAAATAAGTGTGTCGTTTTTTCATTTCATCAAATCACTATACAGTATAGACCAAAAAATCTTAAAAAATGGCTATGATGTTTTGTAACACAATATCTATAAATAATAACAATGCATAGGTGTGTAATGAAATAAAAGTCAAACTTGAATACCTTTTGATGAAAAATTCCGCACAATAAAAAATGTTATTACTCCAAGCACAGCTAGGACAAGCACAACACCAACAACTTGAATTATTCTGCACCTATTAGATTGCTTTCGGGGTTTCGTAGTGTTTTGTATTGGAAGTTCATTAAGTTCTATGTACGAATGAATTGTTTTTCCGGAACTGGTTATATCTTTATCTTGCAATTCCTTCTGATTATCAAGTCGGTTGTTGCTACCTGGTATCCATCGATTTTTAGTATTATTAAAACGTGATCCACTTTCAAATCCATTGTCATAATCTCTTCCATAAGAATCCGCAGACTCCGCCTTTTGTCTATTTTTTTTATTAAAACGTGACCCACTGTCCGGATCTTTTCCATAGGAATACGCAGACTCTACCTTCTGTCTATTTTTGATTTTTTCTTCATCTTGTTGTAACATATCCGGGTCCCTGCCATAAGAATAATCTGATTCGTTGCGTTTGTTTTCGCCGACAATGTTTGAATTTCTTTCCCGATCAATGTTTTGCTTTAAAAGATTGTTTCTAATATTTTGATTGGATTCCATGCTTTCTTAAGATATATACTACCCTTTTTAGAAAGTTTTAAGAAATTTAAAGTATCTATGTTAAACAAAATATTAGCCTTAGATCTAAGAGAGTATCAAAGTAGCACATGAATAGCTTAATTCATGCAGAAATTTTAAATGAAACGGGTACTTCCTTATTGCTGTAGAAATAATATCATTGGTTGTAACATTTATACGGGCACCTGTGCCAATAATAATTAGTCACCGGTAGAAACCGGCGACTATATGTGTAACAGTTTAATATCTATGGTAGGAGAAGGCCTTAAAATCTGAAAATAAAAGCAAATCAATTACTGAACAATTAA
The DNA here is from genome assembly GCF_026571515.1 of Ruditapes philippinarum. Classification (NCBI taxonomy): domain Eukaryota; kingdom Metazoa; phylum Mollusca; class Bivalvia; order Venerida; family Veneridae; genus Ruditapes; species Ruditapes philippinarum. The sequence goes on from NW_026863539.1 coordinate 21,127, forward strand.
GGACCACAATTATTTTTCAGAATCTTAAAAATTCAAAAATAAATTAACGTTGCTAAATGAAATTTTCATAAAATGAATTAATAACGTATCCCTATGGACCAGTCATTGAATTTAGGGATACTTTTACTTTTTTCTAAGTGTCAAGCGTTGCTATTTTATGATTGATAAATCATGAATGATATTTAAAATGACACATTTAAATTATCTGGTTGTTTTATATCTTATGACACCTATTATATTTCATTATTTTATCTAATTATAAACAGATTCTCCCTGTTCTATTGTAAGAATCACGTGACTACACGTTGTATGTTAGTGTTATAGAATCTATTAATAGTAACAGATTGCTGATAAGACATACTAGTTGGGGCTAATTAGATGCAAATGTATAAATAATTAAAAAGTTATCTTTCATTAATCAGTTTCATATTTTATATCATTAGAAAGGATTAGTACATTAAAGAATTAAATAAATTTTCAAAACCTTTTCATTTTATCTTGGTAAAGGGTTAAATTTTGCCCTTTCTGTCAATGTTCAATAGTTTAGTTTAGGTTGAACATCACAAAATAGATTTATGCTAAAGAGGCACATTTATTGAAATAAATAGTGGTAATCGTCGTCTTCGTTATATTCCGTCGATTTCCGCCGCGCAGGTTACCAAAACGGTACGACACATAATAATGAAAACTAATAAAATATCTTTTTGTTAATATTTTATCGAACTGAAAGGCAATTAAACGTTAACTATATCGTATGTAACGACAGGAATATTGATTTCAACTAAATAGCTTATTTTCTTCGATAGCGCAAAAAAAATAGTTTTATGAAAACTGCAAAAGGGATTTTCAAAGATTCGAATTTGGCCTACTAGGTCACAGTTTCGTCCTATACTTACCACATATTAATTAATTTAATATCAAGATCTATACTATCAATAAAATCTTTAGCATAAATCATAATAACTTACGTAAACTAACGTACGAAATACTTGCTTAATAATCATAGCAGTTCCTTAACAATATTGCTAAGCAAGTTTGCTTCATATATGATGTTTTATTGTGAATAAACAGTTACTCAACATAAATTGTTCCTCTTTTCTTTATACCTGAACCATTAATTAAACTGATTTTTTTTATATTTATGATAATACAGTCATTTTCTATCCGGCGACTTGATGCTTTAGCATCAAAATCTCTACTTGTCTTTACTGTTATACTTTAGTATATTGCAGGCGATTTCTTAAATTTTTTAAAAAGTTATTCAATATGTACAGCGTGTAATACAATGGTATGCTGCATATTTCAGCATATTTCAGCAACGAATTAGATTTTAATAAAATTATTTTTATTTTCGGGTTTGCACAAACGATTGGCTTTTTTCTTTTGTTTATAAAAAGGAAGAGTTGCTTTGTGTTCGTGTGTGTGTGTGCGTGCGTGTTAGTGTTCGTGTGTCTAATCTTAAAGCATTATTATTTATGTCAAATATTCGAAAGGTCTCACATTATGTTTGCCCTTTATTTAAAAGTGAACTGGATTATATTTGAATGTCTATAGTACAATGAATAATAACTAAGATAGTATTTAGTATTTAACATTATAATAAACCGTGAAATAATTAAAAATTAATTTTAAGTTTTTTTAAACGATGAGATACATTATTGGATATTTCATATTTTTATAGCAGATAATAAAATGTTCTACAATGAAAATAATAATAAAAATAAAATAAAAAAATAAATTGTTTTAATCATATAAATGTTCATTCTATATCAATTAGATCTTTTTACGGCAATTTGGAAAACATCATTTCATAATAAGAATATTCTTATTATATTTTTATCAATATCTGAAGTAAATAGACGATATTGAACGAGTGAAGTTTAATACTAATATATTGAACGAGTTCAACAAAATCATATTATTGTTTTATTCAACGAGTTCAATAAATTTAATACTGAATCTACACGAATATAATATTCTATTTATCACATATTTAAAATAAGAACTTTAAACTGTTAAAATGAGTAGTTTTTCAATTAGCGCGCTTTAACCCTATGTATCTTTATTACCCTTCCAGATTTTTTTCCGCCTTTTTGATTGGATATTGATCATCCGAAAGAAATTGATATTACCGAGCCAGACGGGTAATATACACACTTGATTTCCCCGTTGGGTACCCCACGGTCGAAACATGCGCTGTGGCGACGCGCGTACGGTTTGATTTTACGCGATGTAAATTCCAATTTACAAGCATTTTTTAACAGTAAAATGATAAATATTTACCAAAATAGAGTAATCATACATATTCTCATCAGTATTGAAAACAAATATGACCTTGTGATAGCTTGATATTAATTCCAAAAAAAATGCGTTCAACAGACTACTCTTTTTTCTTGTTTACAATCGTTAGGTTCGAAAGAAAATACGTCGTGTATTTTTGTGACGTCATGTAGTGATGAAGGGGTACCCTAAAGGGAATGTTATTTCGACGTTTCATTTCAAGTAGCAATGATTTATCGTCTTAACTCGGCAGGGGAAGGGTAATAAAATTATTGTTTTGGTTTTTGAGTGATATATGTGGATATATTACCTGCCTAGACAAAATATCACCCTCGTCTAACGGCTAGGGTGATATAAAATCTTGACATGTAATATATCCACATATTTCACTCAAACACCAAAATAACATATAACATAGCGCAAATGGCGTCACGTCAAAGTGTTATTACACTAGTGTAATATCGTTTTTATTAAATGGCTTTATTACACTCCTATACTGTGGTTTATGTGATAATTATAGACAATATGCCTATTAAAGACATATTCACTTTAAATATCTATACCATTATTTAGCGATTTAAACAAAATGATATGCTAAATAATTTTTTATTAATGAAAGTTCCGCGCTATAGCTAAAACAATTTCAGCAGTTCTAGCCCTTATTTCTAATGGAAAAAAGCTTTAAATTTTCGTCATAAATAACATTTAAAATTATCAATTTGTGATTTCTATAAAGAATCTTGAAGATATCCCCTAATACAAGACAGCGTGCGATCAATCGCAATGTAATCACTAGTGTTCAATCGTTTAAAAATTGTAAATATTATATTAATGGATTCTGAATTATTAAAAATAGTATCATTCATAAGGTCTCTAAAACAGATTTTAATACACGTAGCTTTTGAATTAAACGAGAAGTAATAGTTTTCCACAAACAATATCAAAAGAACAGTAATAGATATTGAATACTTTTTGAAATTCGGTCAGATGGGTATTAAAACTAATTATATTGTATTGTATATCAAATCTCATTGTAAATAACTCAATGTCCATAATAGCATGAATAACAAACTGTTAATGACAGTTTCAAGTAGTTTTAATTAATCCTTGATTGATTATCTCCCGTTTAAAATATTTTAACGGAATAAAGACATTCAGTATATAATACCATACCGTGAAGGTATAGTTAACGGAAATGCCTCTTTGAAGCACTCAAAGCGAGTCTTTAGTAAAATGTACACCCGGGACTTGGATTAAAATCATTCTTATCTAACGTTTCTGCATGTAATAAACCATTTAAATTTAAAGATGAATTATTTTCTTATTAAAAGGTTCTTTAATGTTTGATGGCCAAATAACTGTAATGCGAAATGTAAAAACAAACGCGTAATGAATAAGACCTGCCTTTTGGAATGAATCTTGAGTAATGAATATCCATAGACTAAGACTTTGGTTTTAAAGAAGAAGAAAAAACGCTTAGATAATAAATAGAATTAAACAAAACGTTGCTGACCAATGACATATCTTAGAAGAAATGAAAAACAACCTGTGTTATCTTTAAGGTAGACCTGACCTAAGGAAGATAACATATTCAACAGCCCCATGATGTAATGTTTTTCATAGGTAGAGTTCAATCGTCAAAGTTATAGATATTACAGTCAATGAGTCAGATTATAAAATTCCGTAAGTAAATGAATCTTACGATATTTTAACAGATTGTTACAACGTTAGCTGTGCATATCTTAGTTCAGTGAATATATTCAAGTAAGGCCATCTACAGAAATATTGATTTAAAAGTGTATGTAGAATATTGTTCGTTCTTTGTTATATGTATATCCTGTTAGAACCACTTGTATAGGATTACTCTTCAAACCTTTCCATGTGATCCTTACATTATTACCTCCCATTATAAATATTCATACGCGAAGGTAAACCTTTAATAAAATAACTCGTGAATCGGGTTTTTGCTACTGATTATTTAAAACAAAAACATTGAAATTTGAGATTGCTGTGTAAACCCTGAACCCCAAACTGTGTGTGTTGCTGTTATATGTTGCAACACCGCTAAATATCGCATATGCCGTTTAATGTCGCACCATTGCCGATAAATGTCGCATCCGCCATTTTGTGTTATTAATGAGGTCGCACGATTTTCCCCTTGCCGCCAAATGTCGCAACACTACCTTTTAATGTAGCAATATGTATAATTATGATAAAATTTAGCTATCTAGTGATATAAAATGACAATTAACATTGAGTAAAAGTATGAATTATTTAGTAACATTGGGACATAAACGATTGTCCCGATCCATCTGCTAATAAAAGATGAAAATTGCTTTTTAAAGTGGATTGTTCGATTATGGAAATAATTCAAACATTGATAAAAACAAAAGAATCATATCATTTTGATGTTCTTACAAAATATTTCTTTGAACAAAAATGTTTATTCTATATGATGTAATATGACATTTATATGATTAATTACTAATATTTTGTTCTACACAATTTATCATCAACATCCACATATAATTCTTTCATGGTTTGTTATCATACACGATATTTGATATTATCAACATAAATATCTATGGTACTGCATACTTTCCATATAGACCGTTTCACTTTAAATATCATTTTTGTTTGCGATTAAATGTATAAACTTAATTTAAATATTAAAATATAGTATTAAATACTATATTTTAATATTTAAATTAAGTTTATACATTTAATCTAAGTATGCAATTACGCTACATGTAAGGTGGTGCATATAGTACATGTATATTGTTTTGCGTAGTTTTCCAAATTTATAACTAGACTAGTTTCCATCTATCGATGTGGGCTCGAATCCTGCAAGGGACTTGGGATTATTTCATGTGAAGAAGCTATCCAGCTAGCTAACAGAGCATCGGTGGTTTTACTCAGGTTCCTGTTTGGGCATGGATTGGGCACTAGAAGCTTTCCTTCACCAGTAAAGTATTACCCTATCGTGTTGGTGTGACGTTCTAATGTCTGAAAACTAATTAAAACTTGTATTTTCAATTAGAAGTTCTTAAACCTTATTATGATTAATTCATTTCTTATTTTCTCTTTTTAAAAACCTATCAAGAAGTTAAAAAGAGTAAATCAGGTTTTTATTCTATATGCAGGCTTTTAGAGTTTACATTAGTCCTAATAAAGATTTTATTCTCAACTCCTAATAATATTCTACTTCTCCAAATTAGACTCTAAAAACTCTTTCATAATATTTTTGTCAGAAATTAAAATTAGGTATTAATGACAGTTGTGACTTTCCATAGTTTTGTGTGAACGATGACGTGCGTTGTTCGGAAAGGTTAACTGAAACGTAGTTTATATTATGGTGGTTGATTTGTGCCATTCGTGTTTTCACCCCGCGACCCCACCAAGTTAAAATGGCGGAGGTGTGGAGCGAAAACACGCTAATAAGCGAAGGCGCGGGATAAGTTTAATAAACTAGAAATGTGTCCATAGGACACAGGTGCCCCCACCGCGCCACTGTTCTGTCAATCTTATGACTCTAGGTCAAATTTTTTTTTTGAAAACTAAAAATCTTTTACTAAGTAAAGGGCAAGAACTTTAAAATACTGAATAAATCCACAAGCAAACCCCAAGGTGCATAAGTACACATGCTGACCAACAGTCTTGTAAACTTTCAGGCCTACAAGTAAAATACTTTTTGGGCTATGCATGAACAAGTTGAAAATTGCAAATTTATACTACTGTAAGTCAAGGGCAATAACTCTCACAAAACTGAAAAAATCACATGCAAAAATCCTTTTGAGTTACATGCGACACAAGTTGAAAATTGCAAAGACCAGGAAATACTTGAGTCATATAACGTCAAATATATGCTCATATTTATATTTGCTACTGAACTTTTGTAAATTAAACCAAACCAAAATAAAATTGCAATACACACATCTACATGTATTGAAATCACAGAAATTGTATAAACTCAAATTAAGATTTTAGGCATTTGGATGATCAGAAAGTCGCAAAGAATCTTCACTTAATCAATGGCAATTCTGAGATGCGAGGAAGAGCTCAGAATTTTCGTTTTTATAAATTCGAGGCGTCGG
>NW_026863539.1:32500-135908 GCF_026571515.1 Ruditapes philippinarum
CTACCGGATGGCTGAAAAAATGAATTTTGAAAACAATTTTGTATATGAAATTTCTTGTACTATTTATGAAGAGGGATATGTAAGTAAGTTACTGTCAAGGAATGAACTAAATAAACACATTACAAATAGTATTTTTAACACCTTTAAATAGATAGATAGATAGTTTATTCATATAAGACGTGTACAAAATGCACATGGTCACAAAATACATACATTCAAATATAATTAAACATCACGTAATCATCAAAGTTAACATTATTTAGTAGCAAAGTGTCATACAATGATAAAACTACATATTTGGACTGCATTAACAAAACATCTATAAATCTATAGCGTAGCGCTACGGTATAAGTTGATTTGTATAAAATTGAACTTAGTTCCGTCTTAATCAACAGTTATTGTGACGCAGTCTGTCGAGGCGTCAGGAGTTTGGAACTATATGCGTGAGTTCGAGCCATGCTGGTGACACTCTTTTATTTATTAAATTCAGTTTATTCAATAATTTGTTCTTACGATCTCAGTGTGTCCAGAAATAAATTTCCCGAAGAAAAGAAAAATACTCATATTCTGGAAGACATCCCCTTTAAATTAACATGTGATATTAAAGAATATTACATTCGTGTCTTTTAACATTGAACTTATTAAACTCATTGACGATAACATGCTCGACCGAGCCCCGTAATCCATCATTTTATCAAACTCATTTAATAAATTCAATATGAAAAGACACTCATGTGATATCCTCTATATTTATACTGTATCTAAATGATCTTCAGGTCAAGTTTAAAAATGTGGGCTCAGAATGAGGCAATTTAGTCAAGTCAAATTTTATTTCGTTTTATAGATAATTTCGAATCTGCGAAATTATTTCTAGATATAGATCAAATGATTCATCTGCTGTGGTCGGCGTTGTCGGTTAACAACATTTGAACAATCGGCAGAATTCAGGAAAACAGCCTTCAAGGTTAGGTGGTTTCGAATATATTTCCGTACATACATCAACTTCTTCTTTGTTAACGTTGTGGCTATAATTCTTAGTGTTATATAGTTCAGGTAATGTATACATGATATCAGGTTTACCTCGTGGTCCATCTGTTTTCCCCTTAGAAATATCATGTGAATTCCACTCATTCGTAAATTTAATTAATTCACTTCGTATAACAGGTGTGAAACAATACATTAAACATTGTCTTTGGAACATATCACCATCGCAATAGATACCTGTGTCTCGCAAGTCTTTGAAAAAACTTATCCAAAAGTCCATGCACTGACATCTAAGCATGCTCCACATGGATTCTATTCTTTGATTTGAGGTACTTTTACCTTGAATGAAGCCTTTTCAAGCTGAATGATCATCATGGTGGTGCAAACGGACATATATTTGCAACTGTCGAATTATTCTATTTTCTGTACCCAGATCACTGCGTATCACTGCTGGAACTCTGCAAGCACCACTTTCCTTTACACTGTTTAAAAAATATCGAGCTATTATTTTTGGATCGGTATTGCTTGGACCCAACTCAAGCCATATAATCTTTCTACTAAATCCGTCTACTGCCCCGTGAATTGCAAATCCGAAGGGTTTAATTTTATCATATCCGTCGATGTGCCAGATAAAGTCAGGACCAGGACATGAGTATTGGCGACGAAGTAGACGCTTGGCCTTTCGTCTCTGCATACCTTCTGGGTCCGCTATCCACATCAAACGAAGAACAGTTTTTCTACGTACATGTAATCCATAGAAATCTTTAAGCCGCCACCACATAGTCTTATAACCCAAACATCGACCACTTCCAGATATTTCTTTTAAAATGGCACTTATAATCGTTTCAATTTGAGACTCTGGACCTCTTCTAAATAAGCTCATTCGCTTTAACAGTCGTTTTAATTGTCTATAACTTATTCTTATTCCATGAATGACCGAAAGTGTAGCTAAAATTTCCTTGTACTTGTATCCACGACAGAAGTAATGTTGTATTAGATCCAACTTTACTTGAAACACCTGAGTTCTTTGCTTGTCAACTGGCAACACAGCAAGTACTGGATCGACAATAGAACAAGACCATAGTATAAAGATCTGAAAATGATCAAAATAAAAGAAACTTTGTAAAACATACGATTTATCATTTAGCCTAAAGGGACCAATTATCGACAGGAACCAATTATCATTAGGTCATCATTTTGAGAAGGGACAATTGCTTTGAAGTTTTTTATTTTGACCTTAAAACCGATGCCGAAAGGAGATAATAAATATGACTTGAGAACATGGTTGTTGTCGTCCATAGTAAAAATTTACAAAAATAAAAATAAAAGAAATACACAATATATCCCATTGTTTTCTCTTTGCAGGGAAGTAAGTGTATTAATCGTCTGATAACTGGTGCCTCGAGGCTAAGTTTGATAACATTTTACCAACTTTATCATCAAACAAAACAGTATTCTAATTTTGAGAAATTTTATTACATTCTAGAATAACATGTATTAAAATAAACTCAACCATACAAATATAATTTGCCAAATACAAAGACAATGTACTAATATATAACTTACCAATAACATCCAAGAATACATGCCCTTTCCCATGGCGTACTAATCACTGAACTGAAAGTGCGGAAATGACGTGTAATGACGTGGCTTTTTATTATGTCTAAAGTCTGAACTCTGAAATCTGAAGTCTGAAGTCTGAAATCTGAACTCCGAAGTCTGAACTCTGAACTCTGAAGTCTGAAATCCGAACTCCGAAGTCTGAACTCTGAAGTCTGAAATCCGAACTCTGAACTCTGAAATCTGAAGTCTGAAATCCGAAGTCTGAAATCCGAAGTCTGAACTCTGAACTCTGAAGTCTGAAATCCGAAGTCTGAACTCTGAAGTCTGAACTCTGAAGTCTGAAATCCGAACTCTGAAGTCAGAAGTCACCACCGGTCTTTCGTAGTATTCAGTGAGCTGCAAACGACTTATTTAAAACAAATTCATACGACATCATGAAAGGCAGTATTTATAAATGTTCTTTCAGATCTAATCATTAACATTTACATTTGAATGATAATTTTGACAATGTCAAGCTATCCACTAAAAGTAAACAAATAGTACAGGTGTTTCTGACGAATGATATCATTTTATAAAAGATATAAATGCAACAGCAAAGTAAACAGTTTGCTGTTGTCATTAAAAGGAAACATTTAAAGTATTTGTAAAGAACCATGAGGAAAAAGGTACCAAACATGTTGTATATTAATAGAGTGTTAATGCATCTTTTGGTGCATATGCAGAAGCAAGAAGACGCATTTAAAGCCCGAGCTCGCAGGGCATTATAATAACTTAATAGATATGATATTAATAATATATGTTCTCGCATAAAAGTATCCATCTAATTCTGCATCTGCAGGTGCATAAGGACGCATTTATACAGCCTCAGTCCGTAAGGCATAATGATAGCAACAACAACAACAACAATTATAATAATAATACACTTTGATAATTATTATTACAATGATAAGGAGTAGTAACGCTGTTAAAAGCATAAAAGTAAATGTATATACGTCAAATTTTTAAATTCAACGTTTCAATTTGCGTTTTACTAATCATTTGACAGTTTTGTTTTGATTATGGAACTAACGGGGCCGTTATCGCGGTAATTTAATTTTATATGGTGTTTTGGGTCAGGCATAAATAAAACGTTCAATTAAGGAACGCTTGTATACACGCAGCTGTTATAGTCTGATTTTATTGACCTGTCAATTATGAATACATTATAGCACTCATTTACATATTCGATCCCACTTCGGTTTTTTCCGTTTATTTTACGAGAATTAATATGGAGTGTATCACTTACGTTTGGAAAACTCTCACTAGATTAATGTAGGTTCTTGTAACATCCGCAATAGCACAGTCGGTTAAGTGATTACCTAATGCATGAGGGGTCCGAGGTTCGATCCCCTTTATTGATATTGTTTTTAGACTTATTCTTTCTTTATTTTTAAGTTTATTTTAATGAAAATGGTCAAGCGCTTGCAATTTGTCTACACGGATATGAACCAACTAAGAAACACTGAATTGTCACATTTTATATTGTATAATTACATTTATTGATTTTAATCGGAATGAATTTTCAGTATTAATTCTTGTTATATACAAATGTATAGTGTTTACAAAATGGTGCAAAACATATTAAAAATGGAACAACCATATCTTAAAAAACATGTAGAAAATAGTTATGAAAAAAAATACTGGACATACTCTGTCTCGATCCTACAACACGTTGAACATTCAGATAAAATATACCAGTGGTTTACCCTATTGCACTATAACGGTCAGTGTAACTAATTAACAAGATGAATTTAATCACATCTTACTGCGCACATCTCACGGAATTTACCGAACATTTATCGAATATTAATATATTCTGTGCATTGACCGTATAATCAGTTTGGAATTGACAGGTTAATAAAATCAAACAATATGCATGAATTACAATTTCAAAGTAAATTATTTATCAAGTGGAACGCATTCTTCATTTTTGTAATTTCCCATATAAAAGTGATTGATATTTTGTAACAATATTCAATCCTGCATAAAATGCCTATAAGTATTATGCATGTAACGCGTCGGACGTCTAGTAATCGAAGGATTGCTGACTGCATGGGTTCAAACCCGGTCAGGGGCAAGCCTTGAGCTAGAAACTTTGCATTCATCTCTTAGTACTGGTTGGTTCCAGGTACAGATTCGAGAGTGTTTTAATAAGGATTAATAATTCTAACACAATCTAACTAAAATAAATTTGTATGAACTAATATTAAAGAAATCTATATAACAATTATCAAAGATACAATAGATAATGATAGGAACGACATTCAAATACACTCTGTAACAACGGAATAATAAACAGATGTCTTTATAAAGCTGATTGGATGTATTTGAAGTCATAACGACACGATTTAGCTGTTGTGACGACTTTTCCTTCTTTGGTAGTGCAGGAAAACCGCACGTAGAACCACCGACCCCTCTGTAAACAAGCTAAATAACTTCCTGACATATTAGAATCCAAAGCACCTGGCGGAACAGCTGCTTGAATAATCTTTCCTGGATGACTTCAAAATCAAGATAATGCCAGAACAGTTTAAAGCTGCATGCTTACAGATGAGCAAAAATAATTATTTCAATAAATGTACTAAGGTTTTAGGAAAAGTAAAAATATTCAAAATTCAAGAAATAATTTACATGTTATGTGCCATTAATGTCTGATTTTTCAGTGTTTATAACTATATTTCTACTGTGTTACTAACGCAGTTAGGGAATTTTGCATATTTTGTCCTCTTTTTCGTAATGAACGTGGCTTGTAAGTGCCATTGAAAATGTGTAAATTTCTTCCTTTTAGTTATTTCACTAAATAATATTTTTAAACACATTTTTCAAAATTATCATGAACATTAGCATGAATCGGGAGGCGTGCTGCTTTAACGATATGAATAACTTATTAATCATTTGAAGACTTCTAATTCTAAACTATGGTGGCATATTTCTGCCACAAGATAACCTGATAACTAACTAGTTAATTAAGAGGTTAACTAGTTACGTAACTAGTTAACCTGATAACTTACTAGTTAATTAAGAGGTTAACTAGTTACGTAACTAGTTAACCTGATACCTAACTAGTTAATTAAGAGGTTAACTAGTTACGTAACTAGTTAATCTGATAACTAACTAGTTAATTAAGAGATAAACTAGTTACGTAACTAGTTAACCTGATAACTAACTAGTTGATTAAGAGGTTAACTAGTAACCGCCTCCGCGGTCGAGGGGTTAGAGTCGATGACTTCTAATCCAGTTACCTATCTGGCGTGGGTTCGATCCCCGGGAGATGCTTTGGTAGTTTAGCGCGGAGGAAGGTAGTCTAGTACTGGTGTAACTCTCCAGGAACGATGGTTAGGAAACTACCCGCCTATATGACTGAAATACTGTTGAGAAAAGGCGTAAACTGAAGCAAACAAACAAACAAACAAGGTTAACTAGTTACGTAACTAGTTAACCTCTTAATTAACTAGTTAGTTATATGGTTATCTGGTGGTAGAAATATGCCACCATACTAAACAGATTGGCATTATATTTGATGTTATAGACAGATCTATACTCGCAAATGCGGGTAAATGTTAATACAGCATCACGAAATATGTATCATTCAAGGTGGGAATTATGAAGAAACAAAAAGTTGCTTGATCTTATAATGTCGTTACATATACGCCTTTAGATCTTGTGTCTTAAATGAATTCCAGCTGCAAGACTTCAAACATGTAATTAGTAAGTCAAGCTAATATATATATAATGGACTATTGTACTGTTGAACAATAATTCAACAAGAACATCGGCTTCATGAGCGTAATGGTGAATTCGGTGGTGCATATCTTATTAGCTTCGAGTTTATATGGTAAAATATTTTTTTTTTCCTCGCGTTCTTAAGAGGAGTTTATTCTAATAATGAATATATATATTTTTTTAAAATATGCTGCTTCTTACAGTAGGCAATAAAAACGCGACAGTCATTTTAAGTGCTTTACGTGTACTCGGAATAAATATAAAAAAAACTACTAGATGGATCATAAATATCTTAATCTAAATGAAAGTTATAATCGCGTTTGTCACCTGTAAAAATCATTTGCTTTGAACTATCGTAAACTTATTTTGGAAAAGGAGCTTAAAAAGGAATTTTAATACCAATTTAAGTCAATAGTGGTTCTTTAATGTATTTTTGCATATAAATATGATTTCTAAATAATTAAATAATTTAACACAAGAAAATTAGCACTGATCAACATGTAGATTATTTTTTTATCATGAGAAGGCATAGATTTATTGAAAATCTATTCTTAATTTGTCTTTTCAATATTTTCCTTGTAGCGGCTGTGGAAGCAAACAGTTCTGAACCAAAGCCAAGAAAGGTAAATATGTATTTTTTTATTTACTTACTTCAAAGTCAAAGTATCATTTCACTTAATTAGCAGTTTGTTTTCTGAACATGTGGACCATTTCAAATAATGATTAATTCAACTAAATTTTCGCATTGTGTAATAGTAGGTAGATCTGCAATTTATTAAGGCATAATATTAAAAGATAAAAACAGTTTTGAAATATTGTTTATTAGTTTAAACAGTTTAAAGCAACAAGTTTTGTATTACATTGTGGTCATTTAAAATCTAAGCTGTATTGTTCTTTTTCTATTGCGACATATACATGGTCTCTAAATAATTATATGAAACCAAGTTATCTTAATATCAACTTCATATCAAGTTAGTTCAAGTCTATTATGAATATTGTTCAATGCAATATTTGAAGAAAAAGAAAAACAGACGAAAATGTGGCACCAATGAATGCAGTCCTAGGTGTTTGGGTGCATCTGGCAAAACAGTATAACAATGTAGCTCTTAATCTTAAGGAGATATTTTCTTTATCTATTCTTACTATATTTTCATGACTTAAGGCGAACAGATACCTTCTTGAGAAGTGGGGAAAATGGTATACATTTTGTGACATCAATCATGATGGTGTGATATCTCTGGAAGACCCTAAACATTTTGAGTATGTTCATATACATTACATTTATCAAAAGTTTATTACGGTCATAAAAATGTCCGAACATATCCAATGCGCGAGATACTTGAAGTTGAAAGCTCAAGCCGGTGCTAAGGGGCGCGAGGTATTTTGCACTTAATCATTATCCCTAATGTACAGACTTAATCAAACCGATTCTGCAATTTTCATGTTATTTTGTTGTGATTAATGCTTCCGAGGGATCAAAGTTGAAATGAAAGCATAACAAAATGTGTAGATAAACAATACATTATCCAAAATCAAATTAAGTGTAATCAATGGACTTTTACAGTGTTATGCAAATTATCTATCACACTGCTACTTTTGGAATATACATAGTTACTGGTTGACATGGTTTTATTTGTAATACTGTCTGTGCGTAGTTGATCTACCAATGGAAAAACGAATAAAAACCTAATTTGTTTACTATTTAAAACTGGAAAGTTCCATTAATTTCGCCGCCCTTCAGACATTATGTCAAACTATATATCAGCACAATTTTTCTTGACGATATTTGCTATTAAATATCACGTATATAAAGGGAATTTTGTACTTTTCAGCAAAGATCTTTCCCGTAATTATTGTTACAATGTATTTATAGAGAAATATTTTGCAAATATCATTTTGTCTATCAGAAAAAGAGATTACCTTACTGTCATGACAATTCATTTGTACTTCAAAAACATATTTTAAAATGTAATCATATTATACTGTAAACTTTATATACTGTAGCAGATAAAAAAACAAATTTGACTGATATTTTCAACAGGAGTTTTTACAAGGGTTATGATTGCGCAAGAGATGAAAAGCAGAGCTCTTCATTGGAAACAATGGTTCAACTATGGAAGGCAGTCCATTTATTCAACAACACGGAAATCTCTCAAGCCGAATTTGTACAAACAGTTAAGCAACAATTTGAATCAAACAATACCGCTTTCTATGAGTTGGTTCGTGTGTATATGTCTGAATTGAGCAAATTCATAGATTGTAATGCAGACGACCTAATATCAAACGACGAATTTCTAACGCTCCTGAACGCTTTGGGACACAACAATACAGCACAAAATGAAAAACAATTCTTTTCCATACCGGATATTAATGGAAAAGTCCCCCCAGCAGTTGTAGTTGCAAATTTCATGCGCTTTGTATTTGAAAACGACAAATCAAAGCCGGACATTTTCAAAAACTCACTTGATTATGGTATATAAGGTTTATACAAAAGTGTGTGTTTAATTGTGTAAAAGTATATTAGATGTGTAATCTATTATAAGGAAAATAAATATGTTCATGTAAAACAATAATTTCTGTGATTATTTATCCATCCGTTGATGACATTTTAAATTTATGCAATACCTATATGTCACGGTGCATTCTGTACCTTTCATTTTATTTGGTATGAAGTTGTAAAATAGGGAAAAATTGAATCCCGAAAGAAAGCCCCCGAAAAAAATAATAATGGCTGCATTTAATGACCCATATTTCACGCTGTGTTAGACATTTCGGATTTCACCTTGTAACTCTGAATATAATCAAGTTAAAAAATTTAATTTTTATACCGGTAACTTATTATCAATATTAGAATAATATTTTATACTGTGACCTCTGGAGACTTCTTTAAAAAGTAATAATTTAATGAAAAATTTCTACTATAAACTTCAATGTAAAAAGAAAACAAATTAATTACTTTCTTTTGAGATTATGACATTAACGTTCGCTTATCCGTTTATGTTTTAAGCTGTGCACTAATAATAAGTTATTGAAGTAAGATATCATATGAGCCGCGTCATGACAAAACCAAATTAATGGGTTTGCGACCAGCATGGATCCAGACCAGCTTGCACATCCGCGCAGTCTGATCAGGATCCATGCTCTTCGCTATCAGTTTCTCTACTTGTTATAGAGTTTGTAAGCGAACAGCATGGATCCTGATCAGATTGCGTGGACGCGCAGGCTGGTCTGAATCCATGCTTGTCGCAAACCCATTATGTTTGGCGAATACACGAGGACACTTATTGGTCGTGGGATACTAAATTATACCCAAATGTCATCAAGAGCTTTTATGCATGTGGAAGGAATGGTATTTTTCAGGCTGTAAACGAAATATTTAGAGAGATGACATTTGGTGATAGGTAATTTGAATGAATTGTAGTAAGTTTTTTTTCTTTTTGTTAAATTTGAAATTAAAGTCTATCAATTTCAATTTTAATTTTCTTAAAACAGCCCTGACAATGTCAGAATTGTCAGCAAAAAATAAAATTGCGGTACCATATGGGGAAATCTTTAAAAGTAGTCTCATTGAAAACTGTGTGACTCAATTTTGATAATTTTCACTGTGAAATTATCAAATATAATTTTCACGGATAAATCAGTAATCCACTCAAAAGCATTGAATAAATTCAAACAATTTTGTTACGCGGATGAATATCATTTTAATCAATGAAAATTGCTCGGCTATTTCCGTAAAGCTTCTCGGCTATTTCCGTAAAGCTTCAGATTATTGTGATCGCCTAAATGGATATTTGTTAGTTAGACTTTCTGAAAATTAAGTAGGGATGTTGACTCTAGGACATGGAGGTTAGGTAGTCGTTGATCGATAATCAGTTTCTTTCTTGTAAGTTCAGCACCCGATAATTTAATCCATATAAACAAAGCGCTAATTTTAGCGTATTACACAAAGAGTAGTGAAATATTATATACATATGAGACGATTTTTTCTAAATCATTTCGCAGATGGTTTGTTTGTTTGTTTCATTTTACGCCTTTTCAGGCAGTTTTTCAGTCATATAGGCGGGTAGTTTCCTTACTATCGTTCTTGGAGAGTTACACCAGTACTAGACTACCTTCCTCGGCGCTAAACTACCAAAGCATCTCCCGGGGATCGAACCCACGCCAGAGAGGTAACTGGATTAGAAGTCATCGACTCTAACCCCTCGACTATGGAGACGGTAACATAACAATTAAAACGACGCGTGACACTTATATATTAGCTCCAACATACATCAATGTTAAACAACAGGTTTACCATGATACAAACAGTAATTTAGAATAATCTGGTTTGCTTCGGTCTTTTTTCTTATTGCTTCCCCGTGGTCCTGGGGTTACACGCTCGGTTAAGAGTCGAGAAGTCTGGGGTTCAAATCCCAGCTAAGGCAACTCATATTATATTTTTTCTTTTAAATTGTTTAAACCAAATAAACATTGCATTGAATATCAGTGTTGCAATTAGCCTTATAGCCAATTTGCTATACAAAACAATTTAGTTTATAATCTGACAACCTTCACCTTTCTTACATTCTGAGACCCAAACAAAATCAGCGCCTTCTGTGCTTTTTTTTTATTTATAAACTCGAGGCGTCGATTTGTAAGGTTTCAGAGATTTCTTCATTCCCAATACAGTCCACATTAAGTCATTTGGCGTTGATGATAACGAGGACGCTGATTTGAAAGCTTCAACGTAAAGTTTCCCGAAGAGCACGGTTTGAAAACGTGAACGATAAATGGATTTCCAGTCACCGCAAATGCCTCGAAGTATTGCTTATGAAGCTTACGTCGCTGTATAAGGATCTTAAATCCTGATTATTGACGTACACGTATTCCATTTTTGTCGCTCAGACATGAATTCAGTTACAGGCTCTGTGGCATTTTTAGGACATACCTCATATATTTATGCAACGTATGCATGTATTTATTAAAAAAATAATGTTACTTCTTGGATTGTATAATTTTTATCGGTATGTAGCTTTTAGATTTTCAAAGCAGAGTCCGGCTGCGAACGATTAATTTAAAACGAATTCATACGACAATTGAAAGGCGGTTTTTTTAATAAAATCAATGTGCTTTCAGATCTAATCATTAACATTTACTTTTGAATGATTAACTTGACAATGTCAAGCTTTCCACTGAAAGAAAACATATAGAACAGGTGTTTCTTACAAATAATATCATTTATAAAAGATATAAATTCAACAGCAAAATAAACTGTTTGCTGGTGACATTAAAAGTATACGTAAAGAACCATGAGATAAAGGTACAAAGCATGTTGTATATTAATATAGTGTTAATACACCTTTTGCTGCACCTGCGCAGACGCACGAAGACACATTTTAAGCCCGAGCTCGCAGGACATTATAATAAATTAATAAATAATATATTAGTAAGGTGTATTAATGCTGTTCTCGCAAAAAAGTATGCGTCAAATTCTGCATCTAATAATGCAATAAATGCAATAATAATGATACTAATGATAATATGATTATCATTATTTCACTGATCAGAGTGTATTAACGCTGTTAAAAGCATAAAAGTATATACGTCAAATTCGAAAATTCAACGTTTCATTATCCGTATGCCTTTTATGCGCTAGTGCGATGTCATTTGACTTTTTGCCTTTTGTTTTGATTATGGAACTAACGGGGCCCTTATTGCGATAAGTTAATTTTATAAGGTGTTTTTGGCCAGGCATAAACAAAACGTTTAATTAAGGCAGTCGTGTATACATGCGTGCGCAGCTGTTTTGCCTCAATTACAATTTCAAAGTTTTTTTTTTCAAGTGGAACGCATTCTTCATTTTTGTAATTTCACATATCAAAGTGATTGATATATTGTAACAATATTTAATCCTGCATAAAATCTCTACAAGTATTATGCATAATATATCACTTTATCCCTTTTATATTTAAGTAATCTGTATAACAATTAAGAAAGATCCAATAGATAATGAGATGGAACGACGGTTAAATACGAGTACACTCATTAACAACAGCATAATGAACAGATGTGTTGTGTTTATAAAGCTGTTTTAACCACCGACCCCTCTGTAAACAAGCTAGATAGCTTCCTGACATATAAGAATCCAAAGGACCTGGCGGAACAGCTGCTCGAATCTGTCCTCAACATCAAAATCATGATATTTCCAAAACAGTTTAACGATATGAATAACAGTTTAATAATTTGAAGACTTATAATGTAATTCTAAACAGATTGGAATTATATTTGATGTTGTAGACACATCTGTTCTCGCAAATGCAGGTAAATGTTAATACAGATTCACGAAATATGCGTCATTCAATGTATGGTTTACGAAGAAACACGTTTGCTTGATTTTTATAATGTCGTTGGCTATACGTCTTTAGATCTTGCGTCTAAAATGAATTTCAGCTGCAAGACTTCAAACACGTAATTAGTAAGTAAAGCTAATATATGTAATAGACTGTTGTAATGTTGAACAATATTTAAACATGAACATCAGCTTCATTAGGATGATGGTGAATTTGGTGGTGCATGTCTTATTAGCTTTGAGTTTATATGGTAAAACATATATCTTCTCTTCACGTTCTTAAGAGGAGTTAATTTTAATGAGGAATTTTTTTTATATATGTTGCTTCTAAAACGCGACAGTAATTTAAAGTGCTTTATGTACACTCGGAAGAAATATAAAAAACTACTAGATGGATCATAAATATCTTAATCTAAATAAAAGTTATAATCGCGTTTGTGAACTGTAAAAATCATTTGCTTTGAACTACCATAAACTTATTTTGGAAAAGGAACTTAAAAAGGAATTTTAATACCAATTCCAGTCAAAAGAGGTTCTTTTATGTAATTTTAGATATTAATATGATTTCTGAATAATTAAATAATTTAACACAAGAAAATTAGCACTGAACAATATGTAGTTTATTTTTTATCATTAGAATGGATAGATTTATTGAATATCTATTCTTAGTTTGTCTTTTCAATATTTTCCTTGTAGCGGCTGTGGAAGCAAACAGTTCTGAACCAAAGCCAAGAAAGGTAAATATATATTTGTTTTGTTGATTTATTAACTTCATAGTCAAAGTATCATTTCACTTGATTAGCAGTGTGTTTTCTGAACATGTAGACCATTAAAATTAATGATTAATTCAACTAAATATTCACACTGTGAAATAGCAGGTAGATTTGCAATTGATTATGGACTAATATTAAAAAGGAATTAGTTTTGAAAAATTTTAAGCTACATGTTTTGTATTACATTGTGGTCATTTAAAATCTAAGCTGTATTGTACTTTTTCTATTGCGACATATACATTGTCTCTAAATAATTACATGAAACCAAGTTATTTTAATATCAACTTCTTTTCAAATTAGTTTGTTCTGTGCAATATTTGAAAAAGAAAAATATCAGACGAAAAGGTGGCACAAAGGAATGCAGTCATAGGTGTTTGGATGCATCTGGCAAAACAGTATAAAAATGTAGTTCTTAATGTAAAGGAGATATTTTCTTTATATATTTTTACTATATTTTCATGACTAAAGGCGAACAGATATCTTCTTGAGAAGTGGGGAAGATGGTATACATTTTGTGACATCAATAAAGACGGAGTCATATCTCTGGAAGACCCTAAACATTTTGAGTATGTTCGTATACATCATATTAAACGGAAGTTTATTACGGTCATAAAAATGTCCGAACATATCCAATGCGTAAGATACTTGAAGTTGAAAGCTCAAGCCGATGCTAGGGGCGCGAGGGATTTTGCACTTAATCATTATCCCTCATGTACAGACTTAATCAAACCGACTCTGCAATTTTCATGTAAATTTGTTGTGATTAATGCTTCCAAGGGATCACTTTAGTTTTTATACATGAAGTTGAAATGAAATCGTAACAAAATGTATAGATAAACAATACATTATCCAAAATCAAATTAAGTGTATTCAATGGACTTTTACAGTGTTATGTAAATTATCTATCCCACTGCTACATTGGGATTATACATAATTACTGGTTGGCATGGTTTTGTTTGTAATACTGTCTGTGCGTAGTTGATCTAGAAATGGAAAAAAAAAGAATAAAACCCTGATTTGTTTACTTTTTAAACTGGAAAATCCATTAATTCCTCTGCCCTTCAGACATTTTGTCAAACTTTATATCAGCACAATATTTATTGACGATATTTGCTATTTAATATCACGTATATAAAGGAAATCTTGTACTTTTCAGCAAAGATCTTTCCCGTAATTATTGATATAATTTATTTAAAGAGAAATATTTGCAAATATCCACTTTTGTCTAGAAGAAAAAGAGATTACCATACTGTCATTACAGTTCATTTGTACTTGAAATATATTTTATAAGGTAATCATATTACACTTTAACCTTTATTATTCTGTAGCAGATTAAAAACAAACTTCATTGATATTTTCAACAGGAATTTTTACAAGGGTTATGAATGCGCAAGAGGCGGAAATCAGAGCACTTCATTGGCAACAATGGTTCGCCTATGGAAGGTAGTCCATTTATTCAACAACACGGAAATCTCTCAAGCCGAATTTGTACAAACAGTTAAGCAACAATTTGAATCAAACAATACCGCTTTCTATGAGTTGATTCGTGTGTATATGTCTGCGTGGAGCAAGTTCATAGATTGTAATGCAGACGACCTAATATCAAACGACGAATTTCTAACGCTCCTGAACGCTTTGGGACACAGCAATACAGCACAGAATGAAAAACAATTCTTTTCCATACCGGATATTAATGGAAAAGTCGCACCAGCAGTTGTAGTTGCAAATTTCATGCGCTTTGTATTTGAAAACGATAAATCAAAGCCGGACATTTTCAAAAACTCACTTGATTCTGGTATCTAAGGTTTACACGAAAATGTGTTTAAATGTGTAAAAGTATATTAGATGTATATTCTATTATGAGGAAAATAAATATTTTCATGTAAAACAATGATTTCTGTGATTATTTATCCATCGGTTGATGAAATTTTGAATTTATGCAAAACTTGTATGTCACGATGCATTCCGCTTGTTACTCGTACCTTTCATTTTATTGTGTATGAAGTTGTAAAATTGAGAGAAACAGAATCACTGAAGGATGCCCCTCACCCACCCACCCCCAAAAAAATAAATAACACGGTGCAATCCGCTTGTTACTCGTACCTTTCACTTTCTTGTGTATGAAGTTGTAAAATAGAGAGAAACAGGATCACTAAAGAATGCCACCCCCCCCCCCCCGAAAAAAAATAAATGAAATAAAAAAATAAAATAAATAAATAAAAAATGCTGCATTTAATGATTTATAATTCACGCTGTGTTAGACATTTCGGACTTCACCTTATTACTCTTATTGAAATCAAGTTAAAAAATTTAATTTTAATACTGGTAACTTAGAATTAATATAAGAATAATATATTCTATACTGTGACCTCTAGAGGCTTCTTGAAAAAGCTATAATTTAATGAAAAATTTCTACTATAAACTTCATTGTAAAAAAAATCAAATTAATAATTTTCTTTTGAGATTATGACATTAACGATCGTTTATCTGTTTATGTTTAAAAATCTGCACATATAATAATTTTATTGTTATAAGATATTTCATGTCCTTTTATAAGCTCATCTTAATGCACACGTCACGTTGTAAGAGACGTTGTCCGGAAGGGAATTTTGAGCTCTGCGCTGCTGACATGCGTTTGCATGAGAACTACAGAGAACCGTTACGCACAAATGTTTTCTTACTTCAAGAATAGGTCGAGTTATAAGCATTTTCGATAGTAGATATGTATTTTACTTTGATATTGCATACAAACCAACTTGCGGATCAAACGAGAATGTAAGAGGATATGACATGCCAAAACCGTTGCGAACGTTTTGAAGCAACATTAATATCGAAAGTAGTAAATTTCGTAACGAAATGTGCACGGATCTTCAGAGTAGTTTTCTATCTTAATTCATACAGTTGATATAAAAAATACAAATGAAAAAAAATCCGTCTCTTACAAAGAAATCAGAAAAGTACAATACAGTTTCATTTCATGAAATAAGAATTTCATGAAATAAGAGCCCCGTTAGATGAACAGGGAAGTGTTTCTAGAAAATGTCCAGTATACACACCCCCTACGCCCCATACTACTGTTGATATATAAATGTACGAGATATTACAGCATTACGGTTTCCGCTGGTCATTTCTTCTCAGAAAGTAAATCCCCTAACGTGCTACATTTTGCAGAAGATAGAAATAGAATCAGAGCGCAGCAGATGGTGACTTTTGTATCAGCGTCATTACCCTTTTTATTGAGATGTCAACTGTTAAAGGGACGTAATTGCCATTAGGTTCTGAATGACCATGGTCAACGGGAGATAAGCGAATTTGTGTTCACTTTCTTTCTAACCTGTTATTCTTGTTACCGTATAAAACTTGGAGAACACTTTGTTCCAAAATGTTCAACGTTGATTCTTTTTGGTGATTTGTCTGAGATATTATGACAGATATATATCATGTTAGTGTGAATAAAATTTTTATAGTATTGATTATGACACGTTATGGGGATGAATCATATGTATTATGATGATGATGATGAAGATGATGATAATGTTGGAGGTGGTGGTGTTGGTGATGATGATGATGATCAGGATAATGACGACGATGACGTCGACGACGACGACGATGATGATGATGATGATGATGATCAATTTACACAACTAATCATGAGTTATCTCTGTCTAATGATAAAAGGTATGATAACAAAACAGATAAGAAAACACATGTTACTAGTTCAACATTACCAAATAATTGTTTTATTGTCACACAAAAACATATGAGTTTTGCCTTGTCAAATTTAATTGTTTTGTATTATTTCGACAATTTCATTTTCTGCACAAATGTAACGGAAATGTAGATGTGCACATTTCTATTATGTTTTTCTTATGTGTATAAATTATGGTGGCTGATTTCTGCCATTTCGTATCTTCGCCACTCAAATGTCGAAGACACGATAATTGGCATATCTATCGAGTTTTCGTGTTTCGTGTCTTCGCCCCGAAAGTCGAAATTGGCAAATTATCGTGACTTCGCTTTTCGAATTTTAGGCGAATACACGACAACACGACTAATTTAGGACGCCGATATGAAGATTTCTACCCACCAACAGGAAATTTCTGCAGAAGAAAATCCCGTAGCCTATCAAGATATCATTATTTTGCCTAAAATATATCGTGTATTCGTGTCGAAGCCCTCAAAAGTAGATGGTGAAGTCAATATATGAGAATATAATGAGGTATTCGCCTTCGACTTTTGAGGGGCGATTACACGAAGACACGAAAAGGCAGAAATCAGCCACCATAATAAACAAATGTAAATATTAACAAAGAACGAAGGAAAACTCGTTAAATAGCTACCATCAGTATTATCATAACAGGTGATACTCATTTACAAACATGAACACACCTGCAAATACATTTGAATTACAAATACATTAAAAAATGAAAATGGAACATTAGAAATAAAGTAAAAACCTTAAAGAATTTAATACTGACAACACTGATCAAACTGTAATATTAGTATTAATTAAGCCTTATGCATGGTAATGTTATACAAAATATAACTGCAATATGCAGATCAGAAACTAACTTCCAAGCTTTAGCACCTCGCTCAAAATTGTCAGTTAATATTTGTCCTTGCTTGCATGCACGAACAATATTTGTAATGTATTTTGTTAAATAGCCCGCAGTAGTATATTCTTACTAGAATCAAAGGGATGCGAGCTCTTGTGGTATATTCCGATTTCTGCAATGTAAATCGTACTGTATACCTGTATGTATTTTGCTGAATAAGTTTATTTTGAAATACTAAAATTCACCGAGTTGCAGCGACTGCGTTTAGAATTTTGCTTTAACGGTTTGAGTTTGATACATACGGAATTTTGCATGACAAGAGTTTCTACTTGCATCATGAAATCATTTATGTTCATTTTTATGACACCCACACTTTATCCTTGCATATACTGGCTAATTCTTATAAAATCGCTAAAACAATATAGTTGCCACGACTAAAATTTGAACTCCTCTCACATTGTAAACGAGCGTGTAACCCCTCGGCCACGGTGATGTTATAAAACCATATTATTCTTAATTTAGAATCTCAATTTATGGTTTGTAATTCTCATTAATTTCTAGGTTGACCTGTTGTTTATCGCTAATGTTAATGTTTTGGCGAAAATCTTCTGTACTTTAAATATTTCACTACTCGCCAGTGAGATTTATTTGTGTAATACGCGCAAAAGTATTCGGTATTCGACAGCGCTAAACAAGCATTTTGTTTACGTGGATTAAATTTTCGGGGGCTTATCTTATGGTAGAAATTGATTATCGATCGTCGACTGCCCTAAATTTGTCCCCGTCCTAGAGTCAACATCCTTACTTTATTTTTCATAAAGTCTTAATACCTGTTCATTCAGGGGCGTTTAATTCCGATCACAAAAATTCGAAGCTTTACGGAAATAGCCGAGCCATTTTCATTGATTAAAATTATTTTCATCAGCGTATTTTTTTTGTTGTGCATTTATTGACAATTCAATAATCCAAAGCTACTTCTAAACTATGGATACGTGCTTATTTGATGGATACTTGTAACAAAATAAAAAAAATCTTTCTTTACAATCGCTAGTTTTAAGCTGTTTTGAGAACTACTTGTTGTTAGGTTTCTCGGTAAAAATTGTGCCTAAGGTTGATTGTCAGCTTTGTATTTCCTGATCTGCGATCAGAAAATACAAAAAGTGGCAAAATATAGTATGATTTAGTCACTAAAAACCAAGCTCCACATTTGAAAGGCATAATCCTATTTTTTCAATCTTTTTGTATTAGATTGATGTTGCTAGCATTACTCATTATGGCTGTGAAAGGTAACTCTGTGAAGTTAAAAAGGTTTCTTACAAAATCTTAATCAAATATTTATATTGTTTTTGATTAAAGGAACATTAAGGCCCAGAAACGTTATTTTTTCTCATTATGTAAAAAGAATATATGTATATGTTTTATAATGTTGATATAATTAATTTAGAATATATGAGGTTCATCTGAAGAAAAGAGCGTTATGTGTGGTAGTTGGCACAATTGAAAGAGACCGGCTTTTTTACTTCCAAAGAAAGCGGTTTATAAATCACTATATAGCAATACTTATAGCAAAACCAAGAATCTATAGATAGTTCCGTTTTATGGCCAGTCAGATACATCTTG
The DNA here is from genome assembly GCF_026571515.1 of Ruditapes philippinarum. Lineage (NCBI taxonomy): Eukaryota > Metazoa > Mollusca > Bivalvia > Venerida > Veneridae > Ruditapes > Ruditapes philippinarum. The sequence continues at coordinate 52,087 of NW_026863539.1, forward strand.
GAAATTGTAACGGTATACATTAAAATAATTGGTTATTAATTCTCTTATCAAGTTTCTTTTGCATATGAATCTTAATTAGTATTTAGTGTAATCATGATTTTCATTTTGCAATGCATACATTTTCACCTTAAGTAGTGCAGTTACGGATTGACTCTTTATATAATTTTAAGGAGTTAACCCGTTACTGCACTAAGTTGACGATATTCCATACAATGGAATCTCAATATGTTTTACTCACAGTAAAGAAAAAAAACACCTTTAAAATTTCTTGTGTATTTTTATGAAAGACAATATTTTATGCACTACATGTTTTGGTTGTTTTATCATAGTTGAAGTACTGAATATTTAAAAAAAAAATCTTTAGTGGTATATTGGAACAAAACGTGTTCGCAAGTGAAGTGCTCGTATAGATTCCTCTACAGTTAAGCGATATTGATAAAGAAATAGTGAGTGGGAGATAAAGAGAATAAGTTTAGTTGTATACATTTGTTAATGAAGGACATAGTCGACATGTGTCTAATACCTTATATTACGGCCAATATCTTACTGGCTTTAATTTGCAATGGTAAGTAATTTCTTCTTTTAACAAATCCGGTGCTATCGTCTGTCTGTGAAGCGTTATGAGCCATAGAAATCATAAACTTGTCAATTCAGATAAAACAATTTTCGACATGTACATTGTTACATTGTTTTTCGTTTTGTAAAAACCACAGGACGTTTTTAACACATATGTTATCCAAGATTAGAAGAAGACACCGAACCATATGTCAGTTCTTATTTGGAATTTCGCTTATTTAATTGTTATACAACTTAGTAATGATTTGCGTTAAAAAGTCTTAAATCAGCACGCCTCACGATTCATGTTAAGTTTCATGAAAATTTTGGAAATATAATTTTTAAATTAAAAGTAAAATATTGTGAGATGGACAAATAAAGCAATTTACATATTGCAATCGGCACTTACAATCCAAGAAAATGACCAAAAAGTGGTCACACATTGCAAAAACAGCCCTCACTGCATTAATAACGCAGTAGAAATATGGTGATTTAATACTGCAAAAGATGTCTTTAACCATATATAACATGTAAAATATTCCTTGGGTCTTAAATTAATTTTTACCTTTCTTAAAATTTTAGTACATTTTTCTCAAGTTTGATTTTCCTGAAATATGTTGGCTCATCTAAAGACGTGCAGCTTTAAAGATGAACAGTTTCAAGTTGTTTTCAAATTTCATTTTTCTTTTTACTTCTAAAAGCTGCTGCGGTTTCTGTTCTGTCCGAACCAGAGGATGGAAAGGTAAATATAACTAAATTGTTAAAGGGAGACACACGCAAAATTTAATAATTTCTTCGTTTTGAATGTTTTATTCATTATTCTGTAAATGTCCACAAAATTGATACAACATGCTTAGGCTATAAAAATGTCTTTTTAGCGTAATATGAGTACATGAGATCATTTTAATATTTTTGTCATTATTTTGCCTGAGTATCCCTGTCTATCAATAGACAATACATAAAAGTTATATTGCTGTAACGTTAGTTACATAGGGGACCTGTGTTATGCTTTCATACTTTTCTTGAGTAGATAAAAAATGATAGGGTCACTTGGAGGCTGACACTATGTTTATGTCTCGTACTCAAGTGTAAAATAGATTTATTTATTTCACCATCAAGCTGAAGTCAGATTTCTGTACACAATGTAACTTGATGTTCAATTGTCTGACTTGATATTTAGAATACATTGAATTATAAAAGCCATTAATACACTTGTTACTATATATAGTACAGAAATTGCCTATGATTTCAACTGATTATGAGTGTCACGTGACTATTATGAGTTTGCAGCCCGGGGCCGAGAACTAGTTATCAGCCCGCAGAACATGTGCACGTGCACAAACTGAAACAATGACGTCATATTTTACGTCATCAAACAGTAAACGGTAAAAGTGAAAGTAGGTTGTCAGCACGAATCGCTTTATTTCTATTATGAGAGTCAAGCGTATTAAGTACAAACACATTTTTGTTACTGTTGAAATTTGAAGAAATAATACGACAAATTCATCCCGAAAAAAAATGAAAATAAAACTTGCTTCTAGATTCTACTGCTTTGAACACACAAACAGTAAACGTCTCTGTACAGAACAGTAGAAGAGTAGACAAGAATTTCAACGAAAGAACTTCAAAGTATTTGTTGTTGTTTTTTTGTTTTGTTTTTTAAAAATGCTACTTTTAGATCTACCAAGTGTATTAAAGACATTAATACACGTCAGAGTAGGGCCGGAAGGTGATAATCGACCCTGAATGAATAATGGCACTCGGGCTAAAGCCCTCGTGTCCATTATTCATTTTGCGGGCCGATTATCACCTTCCGGCCCTCTCCTGTCGTGTATTAACCTCTTATTTATTATCTTCAGGCAAGCAGTTACCTTATTGGAAAGTGGAGACTTTGGTACACCTTTTTCGATGTTAATTATGATGGGGTCATATCTATTGACGAGTTTAAACAATATGAGTAAGTGTGGAAACATTTCTAATCAAAAGCATCTTTTTTTTAAAAAAAATGGGCAATACTGTATCTCTGAATAAGAAAAATGGCTAATGGCAATACCATAATTGTCGAGCAATTTCTGCAGTTTCTTCACAAGTGCTTATTTCACACTGAGAGCTTTTCAAAGTATCTTAATTGTTCCGTACTAAATACATGTGTAGTAAGTAGCGTTACGTGTCGTCATGTAATAATTCGTCTTTATATAGGCGTATTGATGGTAAATCAGTATACAGGAAATGTATATAATTAGCATTATTTCGTTTACATATTTCAATTTCAATTTATTAATAAGACAATAATAGTTATATTCTGTATCAATTTGTGGGAATGAGCAATTCATCAATATTAGGTGTTGATATTTATAATATTTATCTAAATGCTAAAAAAACCAATATTTTTGTTTATTTTTTCTAGTTTTATATTCGACAAAGGTCTAGATAATGTTAATAATGGACAACTTAAGACCAAAAAAGTTAGGTTTTTCAAGCTATGGAAGACGGTTGTCTTAAATAACAAGAAAGAAATCTCGAAAGATGAGTTCACAGCATTGATGACGCAAAGATTTGAAGCTGACAAAACTGGCTTCATTGATATGATAAAAGAATATGAACTGGCATTGTGCAAATTAGTAGACATAAACGGAGATGACTTCATATCAAGAGAGGAATTCGTGATGAACCTTTTTGCAGTAGGACACCGTAATAAGACTAAAGAATTTTTTCTCGCCTTTCTGCCTAAAAATGGAAAGATTCACGTACAAAAAATAATATCTGAAATTATACGATTTACAACTGAGAATTTTGAGTCAACAGATATTTTCAAAAACGAATACGAATCAGACATATAAACATATAAAAAAAGTTCAAATCATTTATTGAAAAGGTTCCGTTCCTTGAAATAAAGTAAAAACTAGATACAAATGTTAGTTATTTTATATTAGATGAGTTGCATTTAGAAAATATTAAATAATCGGGTTGATACCTCATTTGTTCCGTTCCCACAATAAAATGACCTCGTTATTAAATCATTTTGTTCCTATCAATTATGGTTTGACTATCGTTATGAATTACCTCCGCGTAAAAAGTATTCAATTGGCTAGAATCATTGTCAACTGCTATGACACTTAGTGTTAACTATTATTTACAATGTTAACAGTAGAGTCTTTAAAATGACAGGTTCTCACCGTAAAGAATCTGGTTTTTACATTGTTGATGGAAAAACAGGGATTCTGCACACAAGACTAACAAGTTCCAGTAATTGGTAGCTTGCACTCCATTCAGTGTTTACAATTTGAAATATCGTAATGTTCAAATCAAAGTCTTCCATTACACATATAAACAAAAATGCAAATCAAAGCCATAAAATATACCTTATTCTATCATTTTAAAGAACAATGCAACATTGCTAAAAAATCTTTTTCAGACAAAGTACATCATTTAGTCAGCAAAACAAAATAAAATATTTGAACCAGATGATAAGTGTAAAAATTATACCAAGAAAAAAGGGTTGAGAAAAATTAAAAAATGAAGCATTGACTATGACAAAGTCATTTGCTAATTTATTTGTATTAGAAAATCTAAAATGAAAGTCAACGTATTCGTATATCCAGAAAATGCTTTAAAATTGTTGCAGTCATATATGCAATATGCGTTAAAATATGTTAACATTTACAAACACATTTTTAAATATATTTTACTTCTAAAGTGGCTGTAGGCTTTGATACAATTGCTATGATGTAATACAACGTCATTGCTTCTTTCCCTATGCAGAACGTGAAAATCTTAAAGTCCTACCTTTTGCATATCTTTTTTGTGCGTAAAAATGGCTTTACCTCCTTATGTAAATAAGGTTTAACTTTTAAATATGAAAACGCGAGATATATGCGAACATTATATGTTTGAAACTTGTAATGTAAGGATATGACATTTTTATGAATCATTAACTAGTTTATAATTAGCTAAACATTGACCATGTTCTTGAAAACATTATCATACAGCTGGTTCTATCAAAACACAACTTCCAACAAAAAACAATATGCGATCACAAAGCAAGTCGACGTGTTCTATACTAAATAAAAAGTTTTAAGCAGAGATCCAACACACGATACATATTTTGTTTGATCACACCGACACATTATAGGTCATTTGGCTACGTTCCAGCTTTACTGGTTGAGGAAGATCTCTTGTGCCCCTCAGTGCATTTTTTTCAGGCACGGACGGGTACCTGAGTAGATCCACCTACGATACATATCTCACGTACGTAACTGTAAATATCATAAAAAAACTCATTACTAATGAAACTTTAAACACGAAGGAAAAATATTTCTTAATTATGAAAATAAAATCAAAACCCATGAAGATAAAGAACAATGTGTTGCTTTTTCCTAATGAAATGAAAAGGCAAAGCAGATACTTAAGACTGGTGAGGTCATTTCAACATCATCGATTCCCGATTTCTTTTTCGTGAATTGACTAATTTAATTGAATTCCTGAAGTTAAACTCGTGAATTAGTGAAATTGAATTCGAGAATTCATGAAACTGAAATCGTGAATTCATTAAGCTGAAATCGTGAACTCGTGAATTTCGCATGTTGAAAACGTGAATGCACGAAGTTAAAATTGTGAATTCACAAATTCATGATGTTGAAATGTCCCCGCCGATCTTTCGTATTATCGTATTCAGTAAAGACAATGTGAAACCCTGATCAATATACATGCTTTGTGATGCAGTACAATGTATAACAATTATAATAACATAAATGAATTTATAAAATGAAACATCTGTCCACAAAACAAGCTTCCCAGAAAATTATCAACAACGAATAAATATCATGTGATCCATTAAAGAATCGTAGGCTATTATTACGCATTTTAATTCTTTAAACAAAGAACATTGTATAATGCAGATGGTTTGCTTACAAAGTTCGTGATAAATATACATGTATATTATATGATTTCAAAAATACTGATCATCCTAATGATATTCACGTGGTCAACATGCTTCAGCAGCAGGCCTCCAAATTGTAAAATGATATTCAATATTACTGGCCGTTTAATTCATGAACCAAAGATGACAAAATATTCTTGTGACATTGACAATAACGGAAATCTAGCGGAGATGTAATTTTAATAATAATGCTTTACTAACTTAATTACAAAAGACAATATCAATTAGAAAAAAGTGAAATAACTTTGCAACATGAGTTTAAATATTTAATATAGCAAATGATGCAGCTGAAAATGGCATGAGTAAATACAGGTAGCTACAAGAAAAGAATTGATGCAAAACATCAAAAGTGACGCCGAAATATATTTGATCAAGACTTTCACCTTAGTACTTTACAGAACATGTATATTTTTTTAAATACCATTGTATGTGACCTTGAGGCTAGGATGATCTGTCTTCTCAAGATGTAAAGACAATTTATAGTCAATTAACCAATTACTTATAAGACTCTTTCCATAAAAGAGAATATTTTTCAGATTTATTTTACCAGATACAGGGATACCGGAGTCATCAGCATATCATGAAAGCTAATTGCTTAGGGTTACAGACATGTCATTGACATATATAAGACATATTAGGGGACCTAAAAAGAACCCCTGGGGGACACCATATGTACTCGGATCAGCCACATCCACCAGTTGCTGTCTTTTAGAGATTAGACTTGAACCAGGTAAGAATAACCTATGCCAGATGCTTGAAAATGCATGTGCGGTGTTGTGTGATCAACTGTCTCAAATGTCTTTTGTAAATATAAAGCATCAATCATACAATACTGCCGTTGTTAATTTCAAACAATCTGTTGAGTGAATCAAACATGATTCAGTTGAAAAACCACTTCTTAACCCTGATCGAAACTGCCTGACCATGACTCGAGTCCATGACCGTCAGAAGACAAACTGGGCTATCCGGCCGGCTACATATGATCTCTAATACAACGTGCCTAAATTACAAGACACAGACACAAGCGCAACAACTTTTTCCACCATTTAAAACAAAATGCCACCATATTAATGTCAGTATAATATGTCATATTAAAACATTTACGTATTATCTTAAAAAATATCAAAACTTTTCTTCAAAAGGTCACTATGTTTGCTATTTCATTTTTTTTTATTAAACAAAATATATTATTGAAATTTAAAAGTTAACACATTTCATGGCATAAGAAACGATACGAATGTTCTTGCTGTGTCGACCTCTTAATCTTGTAGCACTCCAGAACTTATCAAATACTCTTATGTTCTAAACTAATAGTGTAGTATTTCCCATTTAATAATTGTATCCTTCTACAATATCGAATTCTGATTGCCTTTGGTCTTTTTGTTGTTCTACTAGCTATCTTATACTGTTATCTTAAAATATTCTTTCATTTGCTTCATTTTCTTCTATTGTCATCTTTGTTTCCCATTATGATTTTAATACCTCCATTGTTGCTGGGTTTTTTTTCAAGTTAATCATTCTATAAGTAAGCGTCGTTCTTTGTCTTCCCTTGAATTCATTTACTGTCACAGTCATTAAGTCTACATGTTCTCTGCTTCCGTGCATTTTTCTTCTAGTGACTCCTCTTTAATTTCCTCAATACTTTAGCTGTCTTTTCTGAAATTACTTTTCTCCTCTTATCTTTCTTTTATCTTCTTGCCTTTGACTCTCCAATCTGTTTGCCCGCTTCCACTTCACTGTCTTGTTTAACTGTCGCTACATATACCTCTATCATTTCTGTAACTTTTACCTTTACAAAGTTCCTGCTCTTTTCCATATCTCTTGTTTGTGATCAGTTAAGCTCTCTTTCTGGTTTTTCGATAAATTGTAGTCATATTTATGGGCATGCCCTCTGGTATAAGAATATGAAGAACATTATAATCACGCTCCTCACTAGTGCGGCCACGATCTCTTAACCCGGATACATGCATTTTCCCTTGTACCTCTCTTTATATTTTCTTCCTCTTTCTGTATATATGTTTCCTTTTCATTATTGCCAATACCAACCAACTAATTTTCTTGATGTAAATAATATCGGTGCAGTGTCTTAACTGTACCAACTTGACATGTAATTTCTCAAACAGTTATAAGCTAATTCTTTTACTTTCTCTTTCTCATTTATAGTTAAGCTCCTCAAATCTTTCTATCTCATTGTGTGTTTGTTGTCAATGTTGTTGTTGTTGTCGTTGTTTGTTTTTTGTAGTTTTTTTTTTGGTTTATTTTTGGGCGGGTTTAAGGCGGGGAGGGGCTCGTGTTAAGTTTTGTTTTTGTGTTGATTTGACCTAGCAGACCACTTGTTTTTTTTCTTTTCTCTTCCCGGTTCTTCATTTCCGTTAGTTACTGTTTGAAATATATTGGTCCACCTTTGGGTTCATTTCCAATTTTAATGCATTTATCGGTGGATGTTTTGAACATGTATTTGGCCATGCCTAAGTCAGAGAAGAAGACGTCAAGCATATGCTGTATGCAGTGAAGTAATTCAGGTGACAGTTACATGACTAGATAGATGCAAATTTTGACAAAGGGAAACCCGATAAAAAAAAACCTTAACGGACTTCTACATCACAGATGAAAATCTTTCATATGCGAACTAGTGACAACAGACTAAATGGTGTTAACTTGATTAAATTCAGTTCAAAATGACAGTGATATCAAACAATCACAGTGGAAAATATACAATTAAAAAACAAAAACAAAAAACACACACAAAGAATTTATAAATTGATTTATTAACGGACGGAACATAGATGAAACATTATTCATTGCAGTACTGTAATGTTGAAAATGATAATGTTCAATCACCACAACAAAAATGTGCAATTTGACTGTAAAATCACAAGTTCTAGCAGTCATTAAGGGACACCCATTGAATAATTACTTTTTCTTTTATACAAAAGTATAATATTGAATTTTGTTCTGTTATAAATAATAACAGATTATTATTAGAATTGGGTGAAATTGATAATGAAATGTTATTGTTAGGTCATTAGAAATATCATTTTAATTTTGAACAGAATGTAATAAATTTAACATCATTTTTGTCGCAATATTGCTCACATTACTTTGTAGTATATACTATCGATAGATCTTTTTCTTACAAAAAAAAACAACATGTTTTCTTGTTGTGTGGTTCCAAAATTCCTACTTGAATAATGTTGAATCACCCTATTTTGTTCAGTTTCGCCCATTGTTTTCTCGTTTAAGGCACACGCTTTTTATTACTTGGGGACCATAAGCCGCTTTTCATGGAATGACATTATTGTGTTTCATTGAAGGTTCCATGATAACCGCCGTATGAACACATCTACGGATATTTCTAAATTCAAAATTTTAACTTTTTATGTTTAAATGATAAATTCTGCTTAAGACGGTGCTAGCGGGCGTGGACGGTGTACCGTCCATGATCAGGCTAAATCAAACCGAGCCTTCAACATTTTCAGTTTTGCCGTAATGAGCTCTTTTTTTTTCAGGGATTCTTATTTTTTAAATTTTTTTTCAGCTCATATTGATATACTTTTTTATACGATGTTTTTGATTGCTTAATTATACATATAACTTCCATAATTCAACACTTTCATTGCAACGGTTATAAATAAATTATATCGACGCTTATGATGTGGTGTAAATTTAAGGTAGTCTAATTTCACATCTTAACATGGGACTGCATTTTGTATGATTCATGAATCAAATGTGTTTAAAAGGCAAAGGCAGGACGCCTTGATAATTCCTGGAAATGTTAACTTAATCAGTTTTGCATAATGTATGTATAATATGACAAAAAAACAAATGAAATGCTCGTATAAATTGCTGTCCATTTGAGCATTATTTTGTAGACAGGAGAAGCGGTGAACAATTGTTTGCTAGGAAAGATATTTATAATATTCGGAATATGCTTTATGTAACAGTTCTTATCGTATTGGCATTAAGTTGTAGTGGTAAGTAAGTGTTGGGGTTTTTTTTATTAGTAAATTATGAATACATTATTGACACACTATCTGAAAATTTAAATCTTGATTGCATCCGAAAAGGCACGATAATTAAGGGAACAGTTTTAAAAAGTCAGGGCTCTGTGGTTCGAGACTTACTGTTAGTACCAATGATATTTTTCTCGTTCTTTATTTTGCAGTTTATTTTAAAAGAAATGGCAAACATGCAAACATGCAGCGAAACTCATTAATATATATGTTTTGTCTTGTTTGTTTTAACATTTAGTGATTTTAATTCTATTTAATTTTAAATATTAATTCTTAAATAGAGTATATTGTATGAATGCAGATTCAATATTGGGTTGACTGAAGATAGCGAAAGAGTTGAATAAAATTATATACTGCGAGTCCCTGGCGAGCATTATTATGTTATTCAACGAGTTCAATATCTAGTCGAATATAATATAGAAAAAAAATATTGAATGAGTGTAAGTGCAATACTGAATTTATTGCACAAGTTGAATAAGAGGCTCGCATAATATTATTTTATTCAACGAGTGCAATAAATTTGGTAATGAACTTACACAAATTTAATATTTTATTTATCACATACCCAAAATAAGGACCGTTTAAAGTGAAATAAGAGTCATTTTTCATTGACGCGCCTATAGTTTAACGCTAACATTTAGCGCGTCATTACACTATGTTTGTATAACGCTAATGACGTCAGAACAAAATATATGCACGGCCGTGCAATACCATATTTACGGAGTCGCAAAATCGGCACGGGTGTGTGATAAATAGAAATTACTGACATTGTGCTATACCTCCTGAGTATTCTTTTTATGTTCCAGAACTTTACTGTTCGTATAATCAGTATGCAATTGACAGGCTAATGAAAATTAACGATACATTTTTACGAAAACTTGTGTTTTATGTCGATGCAGTGTCTGTTCTTTAGTGTTCAAAAAAAATTCTCATGCTATTTTTTTTTTGTTCAAAAAAAGTTAAACAGAATATTTTTCCTACACATTCATTAATTACCTTTTATTAAAATGTTGCATCTTTATTTAAAATAACAATACATCATATACAAAGTCCGTCAGTTTTGCTTGTTCCTTTTATTATGTTTAAAATAAATATTTAAGTATATTAGTTATTTATAATTACTTATAAACAGCTTTACAAACGGATTGAATCCATGAATTTAAGAATGGAAGATACCAAATATATCAAAGCATTAAAACATTATAGACACCATTTCATATAAAGCCGTTCTGCAAACAGTTTTTGACTAAAATATTAGTCTTTTAGAGCCGCAGTGACTTGTAGCACTTGTATTTGTTGTCTCTTCTACTTCTACATTTAGGCGTTGATATGTTCATCCGTTCAACACCACCAGAAAGAAAGGTAAATATAACTATACTTCTTACTGAGTAACAAACACTACATTGAAGTTATAATTCGTTCTGCAATATGTAAAATGAGACAACTTGATGGTTGACAATTGTGGCATTTGCTACTGTGATACAATTTATAACTTATCTTTAAATGTTCGGGTTACATACTAACACATCTATGAAAAAAATATATTACACTATAAGAATTGTCCTATGATACATACATGCTAATTCATTTCACAATACAATTATATGCGGCAAATGTCAATGTCTCTGCAATATTGACCTAAGATTTTTGTTAGTTTCCGTAATCCATTTCGATTTTACTTATTGATTTCTAATGATAGGAAAGTTCTCGATTCTTCATCAAGTTTCGCAAAATATTATTTAAAAAAATCTAAGAGTCTTAAAATCTTATCGCCGGGGCTATTTAGGCACGTGTTGCTTCGGTAACTTTAAGTAAGACATACGCAGCCATAATTTAAAATCCGTATAATTTACTTCGGAATCCGACGACTAACGGCAAAAGGTCATTGAATATTCAAATGTCTCAGTTAAATATTGACAAACAATAACGTCTGTTCATACTAGACTTGTGTATTATTCATATATTAAGAAGTATAAATGCTTGTCAGATTGTAGAATGGACAATTTTTTTTATAGATGTTACCGGAACGCGGCAAATGTGGGATTTTCCGAGCTAATCTCTCGTTACATACAACCTTTTAGCATTAAAGCTTTACAAATACGTCAACACTTATTTTCAAAGATTTAACTGTAAAAGATTGTTTTTATCCCCGGATTTTCTTAGAAAATCCAAAATATTCTTAATTTTGGAGTAAGTATGTAATTGTAATTGTCATTATCTGTGTTTTAAACTGTTAAGAAGTACAATTTATTGTCTTCAGGCGAGCAGAAACCTTATTAAAAAATGGGGACAGTGGTATACATTTAGTGACGTCAATCATGACGAGGTTATATCAGATGATGACTTCGAACAATTTGAGTAAGTAAAGAAATATATCTTATTGTAAAACCCCGCAATTAGTGTCAGAGCAGAACTTTAACTTAAAGATCCTGTAACTCAATTTCTTTTATGATTTTTATATCATAAATATAATGCTCAAATGAAAATTTATCAATTATTATAATGTACGTTCCAAAAAGCATTATTTGTTAAGGTATTACAGTATTCACATGTCATGTTAATAAAGGGAGGTAAGTAAAATTTATTTTGTATAAAGACTAAGTCAAATTTTTCAATAAGAAATGAATGCATATAATTTAACGAATACATATAATGTGGACGAATATTTGCAGTACATATTTTATATATTCATCAATGTTTAAAAATTGTTTTAGAAGCACAATTATATACATACATAAAATTTCACTTAACAAAAGATGGTAACAACGTTAATTACAACAAAATCAGAGAAAAGGGAAATTGACTTTATTTGTATCACCTTGCTTCTTCTAAAAAGCAGATATTACTTCTTCAAAAGAACTCTGGACTTTCTAGTGATGTTTTTTCCATACAGCATAATATATATGGTCTGAGTGTTAAAACGTTAGTAGTAGCTAGTAACGTGTCGACATATGATTATTTAAATTAATAATGACGTCATTATGGTTCTTTCCTGAGCAGGATCAATTATACCGAGCCTGTTTCATTTTCAATTTTGTCGTGTTGCGTGTTCTGTCCGTCTCTGCGTTTATCTAAAGATGTCTCTCTATTCCCTCTGATAAACTTGGCAATTTATCTTACAATAGGTGATCATACTATGTTTTAAGAAGCACAATATACGGGACAATTATCATTAAAAATGTAGTAAAACGTGATTTAACAAATATTTCATTACTTTTTCCTAGCCATAATTTCTACGAACGCCTTGGTAATGTTAATGATGGGCAACTGAACACCATTAAAAGGCGATTTTATAGGATATGGAAGGAAGTCATCTTAAATTACCAGAAAGAAATCTCGAAAGATGATTTTATAGAGATGATGGCGCAAAGATATGATTTGGACCAAAAGGCCTTCACTGAAATGATACGTGAATTTACAAAGGCATTATGCAAAGTAATAGACGTAAACGGGGATAACTTTATATCAGAAGAGGAATCCATGACGGACCTTGCTGCAGCGGGACACAATAAGATGACAGAAAACAAGAAATTTTTTATGACATTTCAGCCAAAAAACGGAGTGATTCCTGTAGAAAAAATTATCACGGAATTCGCACGCTCTGTAACTGAGAAGTTTGAGACAAAACCGGATCTCTTCGAAAAAGCATACACGGATCTGTAATTTAAACAATAGTTTTGCTTCATAAGTTTCACATTCACTATTGGAAAAAGAACTTACAATAAAGCAACTAGTAGATACTATTTGTAGATTATAAATCATTTTCCAGGGGGTCATAGGTCTGAACTGAAATTTGCTGTGACCAATCTCTTTGGACCCTTAATGACATTCTATGTAAGTTGTTATAAGTCCCCTAGCTATCCGTCTCGGGTCAGGGACACAGTGAAAAGAAAGAGGTTCACTTTTAAATGTTGATACTAAACAAACTCTTTGCTTACATGAACATATTCTCACATATTCAGCTGGGTGTGAACTGGTGTTGGCGTTTGCTCCTTAAGAGCATTTTATGCTGTTATACGTTATTCAAGCTCCTCTCAGGGATACAGTGGGGGGGGGGAGGGTTACATGCAATTGGCAATAAACCTCATGCCGGTATATGTGTCCTTAAACCTACTGAAGAAGACGAGAGTGGCGAGAGTGGTCATTTTAATTCAGTTTTCCTAGTCAATTACTAATTACATTGTACTGTATATTTGAAGAATGCAAGTGTTCAAGCAACCACTTCAATCTGTGAACATATTTTGTCTTTTGTTACTCCTGAATCAAAATATAAAAACCCAGACCTTAGATATTTGACATATAGCATCAATTTGTAGTATTCTACAAAAGTTATATTAATCATGACCCTAAGATTAAAATTGCCCCTGCCCTTGGGGGTCACGTGCGTCATATAGACTTATATTAATGTTTATAAGAAGCACATCAAACAATTTTATGGAAAACAAAAAGGAGCCTATATATTTTTTCATATAACATTGCCTAGTAGACATCTAAAAAGGTTTATTGCACCTATGATAAAAATGTTTCCATCTTGTGGGTCATTTAGTATTATAAATTATAATAGCTACAATGATGAATTGATATTTTTCCTAATTGAAAGAAGAGCCAAAAGTCGAGGCTTACCATAGGTGGTTACTGTGGTAGATTGTATCATGTATCTTCCCTGACGTACGTTTTTAAGTTTTTATTCCAATTTCTTGATTTTCATTTCAAATATTCTAGTTAGAAAGAATATTTGATTGACAGAGCTACAAGTGATGTTTCTTTTAAAATTTCGTTATACCCACCAGACACCTTTCTTTTCTAAATATCTATTTACAACCTTACCACGTTTTCAAATATGTTTTCCCCAGCTAACCTCTCCATTTTGTTTTCAAATATGCTACACTGTCTAAAGTATATATACCCATCTTTTATGTGATACAAACCCAACATCTTATGATTACTTATTTTAGTTGTTTGTTTTTTTCAAATATGAATGACCATCTAACTACGTTTAAAGATAGGTTTTTACAACTATCTAGCTACTTTTTTATTTTTTTTTAAAAAATCACCAAAGCCTTATTTTATTTTCTGGTCGCAGATCAGGAAATACAATGCTGACATTCAACCTCAGGCACAGTTTTCCCCGACAAACCTAACAACAAGTAGTACTCAAAACAGCTTAAAACTAGCGATGTGAAAGAAAGAAATATTTTTATTTTGTTACAAGTATCCATCAAATAACCACGCATTTAAAGTTTAAAAGTAGCTTTGGCTTATAGAATTGTAAATAAATGCATTACAAAAAAATACGCGGATGAATATAATTTTAATCAATGAAAATGGCTCGGCTATTTCCGTAAAATTTCGAATTATTGTGATCGGAATAAAGACGTGAACATAAATAATTTCATGATACAAGTAAAAACTCTGGTCATGCAAAAGTTTGTATGTTTCAAACTCAAACTGTTATAGCAAGAAATCTAAACGCAATCGCTGCAACTCGGTGCCCTGCAAGATGAATTATAGCATTTCAAAATAAACTGGAAAATACATACAGATATACTGTACGATTTAGATTGCAAAGATCAGAAAATACCACAGAGCTCGCAGCCCTTTGATTCAAATATGTACCCACCCTACCTCAGTTTCATTGACTGGTATAGTAATGTTATATAATCTACCGCACCTTTTTTGCAAATTTGTTGTTCCTCACTACACTCAACTTTTCATTTCAAAAGCATACATGTGCTGTTCAATTTTAATAAGCACATCTTTTATTTTAACATCGATATTACGATTATTTTATATAATATTGTAGTGGCAGTTTTTCATGAATATTCTCGGACACACGATGATCACATTTTGGCCGTTTTTCGGGTTTGTCGCTAGGATAAAAGAACAACCAAAATTCTTGAAATTAACTATAATCTTTTAAACAATTATCAATTATGAACGTATTAAGTTTTGTCGTGAAATGTTAATTAAACATTTTAAGGTAAGAATAGAACCTCAAAAGAATTATTTGTATGGCATCTTAAGGTGAGGAATAGAACCTCAAAATTATTGTTTGCATCTTCCTCTACGAATTTTGTTCGCATGTATTATACTATTGTAGCATTTACTGTAGTGTTTTCCTAAATTTAAATTTTATTAACTTTCATGACTTGATCTTGACGTATCTTCTGGTTGTCATTTTCAATTTCAAGTTTGAACTATCATCATATCATATTATACAATTATTGACTATTGAGCCATTGAATTAGATGTGATATTCACCGGTAAATGTCATACTGACCGAGACGATAGCCATGGTCATTATGACATTTTGCTGTTCTGTTGAAAACTGTTATAACCAATGAAATCGCAGCTTTTTTAGATACCGTAATAAACACATTTGCTAAGAACAAAAAAGAAGAAATATTTCTAGGAACCGAGCATCCCACTGCGAAAAAACTTAACAATAATGTCTTGAAACAAATGATTGAATAAAACATCTGCATTCAGAGACTAGAATGCAGCTGTTTGTATAATTTACAAATTGAAATAAACATGATAAATCTTTGTCATAAGAAATCAACTAAATGATCTGTAAATTTATTGATGCTGTTCTCGAACAACGCAGTAAGTAAACGGACTCCTATATCTGATATATCAAATCAAATTGAAATAAATATATAGGTCGATTTTGTTGCGACATTCTGCGGTTTTAGTCATATCATTTCTGTAATTGAAAAATAAGGCCATTCCAGCCCTTCGCTTATAGAGTAGTAAACGAATGGAACCTACTTCCCAGTGAAATAGTTATATCCAAAAATGTGAATGGGTTTAAATCAAAATTAGATAAACACTGGCAGTGGAAAAGATTCAAACTTGACAATATTTATTGAGTAGACCAATACCGGAGCAGACGACAGGAAAACAGAACTCGAGGGGAATGATAGTATGTTTGGGACAAATAATGTTTCTCATACATCATAAGGTATCACAAGGTAAATTCAATTTGTTGAGCATAACCGGCCACTTCAGTAGAACCATCGGCATTCTTTCTTTATGATGATTAAGATATTCTTTCTTAATAAAACTTGTGTGTTTTTGTGTTGTTTTCACATCTTCAAACTTCATATGATATAAAAATAACTTTCATAGGTCAATGACATGTCATTATGTTGTACAACCGCCTTTCAGTTAATTGTCACTGAAAATATGGGATAAAGTTGAAATAGTTTCATTTGATCTACTTTGCTTTTAGGTCAGCTTTCTATTAAGCACAATCCTAATATCATAGATAATGTTTAGCTAAATAGCTGTCCAACTGTCTTTAATTAAGTAATTGAAGTCGGTGGTTCTACTCAGGTGCCCGTTCGTGCCTGAAATAATGCACGGAAGGGCACCCGAGGTCTTCCTCCACCAGTAAAGCTGGAACGTCGCGATATGAACTTTACTGTGTCGATGTGACGTAAAACTAAAAAAAAACAAATACTTAGCACAATCCTAATATCATAGATAATGTTTAGCTAAATAGCTGTCCAACTGTCTTAAATTAAGAGAGAAATGAAAAAATATGCATCTTACTTTGATGCAATATGAACAAATGTTTTCAAATTCTAAATTATCTTCCTTTTATAGTCATGAACATTCTCGTTCTGATATTCATTTGCATACACTTTATTTGATTAACTTTTAATTCAAATAGACCCTAAAGGATTAAGGTTTCAGAGCCAAAGAGGGAAAATAATGGAGTTAGTTTGTAAAATTCTGTCAATCCCAGAAAGGGAATTTTTCTATACAAATGTTATTTGTTTTCAGTGGCAGCTGTAGAGGCATGTTAAATGTTTTCAATTTTGCACATTAAAATTTTGTTTTCGTTAATGTAAACGATTTCTAAAACAGGTGCAAAACACATGAACCATTACTCATAAGCAATATTCATTACTCATAAGCAATTATATTATATAACTTCAATATGTACATTATTATTAGCTTAAACTCCTTGGTTCAAGTTTTGTTACTGTACAACCTTAGGAAGTGTCCCCCTGTGTATTCATTTAACTACTTAACGGCTATAAAAATATGTTTAGTCAATACAATATACCAGGCCCCGTGTTCACAAAGAGTTAAGGATCAGGATCAAATCTTAAAACTCAAATATTCTCCATTGTGTAACCTCATGGATTAAATGGTTTATATTAACATGATAAAACTTGACTTGAAATAGCATGTTTATGAAATTCAGAATAAATTATATTTGCAAGATATGGGCATTTTACAGTTAATCAAAATATTGATCTTGATCCTAAAATTGATTTTTATTTTGATCCTATTATTTTTGTTTTCTTATTCATCGATTTTATCCCAACATTTGTTTCTTTGCAAATCAGCAATAGTTACGTGTTGAATATGTACCATTAAATTTTAGCCAAATATGATCGATTTTAGTAATGTTAGTAAAATTAAACAATAAAATGAAATCAGGAATATTTGATCCTGATCCTGATCTTTTCTAAATGAAAACACGGGGCCAGTAGATCACGCTGACATTGAATTACAAAGGCATCTGGACTAGCAGCTGGGAAATGCCTTAACATTCCTGGTTGAAACAGATAACAATCCTACCAGGTAAATAAAGAGTAAGAATGATTAACATAAAATCAACATTTAACAATAAACTAATTATCTCATTTGACCCACGAAATGCAATACAATTCATTTTCTTCAATTGAATTAAATCAAATATTAAATACGAGTGATTTGTTTATGGTTACAGAAGGCTCTGAAGACCATTTGTGCAGTACATTTGCAAAACAATCTCAATTCATTCTGTATGCCACTATAGCAAACAATCCAAATACAAATGCCGTAAATATTAATTTAATAATTTTTACAGCAATATTATTCAGACTATTTAAGCTAGAAGTACGCCCGAGTATCTTTCTTCTTTCATATCATTTGTATATTTTAAGTCTGCATTTATACTTCCATCCGATAATAAAAAATGGGCTTTTTATGTTTCGACAGATTCACAAATAGTCATGTATGATAATCCGGTCATAGACTGTCAAGTAAATCTAATACAAATACATGCACAGTGAAGAATTTTTCAACAAGATGACTTTAGTGCTATTTTCTCCTAGTTTTTACGTTTTGTCGTCTTTCTTCAATGTTACATATTGTCAACCAGATAATAAGTAAAAAAAATAAAATATATTAAGTTAAGAAATATCAAACACCATTAATGTATTCTTTCTTCAAAATTTATAACATTTTAAACTTTTTTATTTAAGAATAATACGTTAAAGCGTCAGACATTCTACATTCAAAACAAGAGGGCCATGATAGGTCGCTCACCTGTATATAGGCCCCCTGGAGCGGGGCCAGTTTAAACCCCAGGGCTTTTAACAAACTTGGAAGACACCCATTAGAAGATGTTTCATGATGTTAAGTTTTAACTACACACATATAATGAAAAATAATTATTCCCCCCCCCCCAACAGGGCCAATTTTAACCCAAAGCTTTTATTTGAACAAACTTGGTAGACAACCATAAGAAGATGTTTCATGCTAAACATCTAAGCTCTAGCTCATTGGGGTTTTTAAAAGACGATTTTTTAAGTTTACTATACACATAAAGTTTAAAAACAATGACACCCCGGGGCGGGGCCAGTTTTGACCCCAGGGCTTTAATTTGAACAAACTTTGTAGACACTTTCTAGAAGATGTTTCATGCTTAATATCTTAACTCTAGCTATTTGGGTTTTTTCAAAGAAGATTTTTAAGTTTTTGCTATACACATAATTATAAAGAAAATCAATGACCCCGGGCAGGTCCAATTTTGACCCCAGGGCTTTTAACTGAACAAACTTTGTAGACACTTACTAGAAGATGTTTCATGCTTAATATCTAATCTCTAGCTATTTGGGTTTTTTTCAAAGAATTTTTTTTAAGTTTTTGCTATTCACATATAAGGAAAATCAATGACCCCCTGGGGCGGGGTCAATTTTGACCCCAGGGCTTTTAACTGAACAAACTTTGTAGACACTCACTAGAAGATGTTTCATGCCAAATATCTAAGCTCTAGCTCTTTGGGTTTTTTAAAACAAGATATTTAAAGTTTTTTCTTTCAGTTGCCATGGCAACCAGAGTTCTGCATGGAATGGAATTCTTTGAACGAGTTTGTTAAGGCTTTACACAAGGAACATCCCTGTGAAGTTTCATTATGATCTGCCTTATGGTTTCAGAAGAGATGTCGTTTTAAAAGTGTGAACGGACAACGGCGACGGACGCCAGACAACGGACGAAGAGTGATCCTAATAACTCACCCTGAGCATATGCTCAGGTGAGCTAAAAAAAGAAATTCTACCTTTAACCTGTATTTATTGTACATGTATACGTGTATATGTTTAGGTTCTACTTAACACTGAATTTAATAATTATACATTTTGCGTTACATCAATCTCTCTTTTGTAACCATTCTTGTGTTATATATCATTTTTTGTGTTTCATAGCGTTCATGTTTGTTATATATCATCTTGTGTTATACAGCATTTTTGTGTTTTATAGCGTTCATGTTTGTTATATATCATCTTGTGTTATACAGCATTTTTGTGGTTTATAGCGTTCATGTTTGTTATATATCATCTTGTGTTATATATCATTCTTGTGTTTTATAGCGTTCATGTTTGTTATATATCATCTTGTGTTATTTAGCATTTTTGTGTTTTATAGCGTTCATGTTTGTTATATATCATCTTGTGTTATTTAGCATTTTTGTGTTTTATAGCGTTCATGTTTGTTATATATCATCTTGTGTTATTTAGCATTTTTGTGTTTTATAGCGTTCATGTTTGTTATATATCATCTTGTGTTATTTAGCATTTTTGTGTTTTATAGCGTTCATGTTTGTTATCTATCATCTTGTGTTATTCAGCATTTTTGTGTTTTATAGCGTTCATGTTCGTTTTATATCATCTTGTGTTATTTAGCATTTTTGTGTTTTATAGAGTTCATGTTTGTTATATAGTCTTGTTTTTAAGCAAATGGTGTGTTACGATTAGGTTTCAAGAGAGAACAAAATAAACATGCACGCACACACGTTCACAAAATAACACAAACATAACAAAGAATCTTACTAGGATAAACAACATGTTTCAAAAAAATAATTACAGCATCCAAAATTAGTCTGTTATAACATAATGGTGAATTTAAAGTTTTTAAATCTAATAGACGAATGACGTAATTTGTTTACAAGGTATTTTATATATTCAATTTAAATTTATGAGTTTTTGTTTAAAATTTAAAGAAATGCAACGATAAATTCCATAGCTGATACATCATCATTTATTTGTGCATACAAGTATACAGTATTTTGAAATAACATTTTTTTTTAAACGGGTAACGATGTTTAAACAGCTTTTTTTTAAAAATCACAAACCGTGTCAAAATTATAAATAAAACCCCGTCACATAAATACGGTAAACATTTTATGTCTTGAAACCAGAGCAATGAATTCGTTTACTCGTTTATTATTCGGAGGAATATTTCTTCTTACTTTTATAGGTAAGTTATTTCTTCACTGATTATTTTCTTTTGTTTAAAGGCACTTAATGCCCCAAAAATGAATATATTCTATTTTTTTAAAAGCTTTTTTTAATTTTTTATTTTTGGTGTACAATTATAGTTTCAAAAAAATTACTCATTGGTCAATTACCTTAACCATCTTTCTCTTTTAAATTTGCTGGGTTTATTTTGCGATTAGTACCGTTACAGTGACTTAATATTTTGTATGGCAGTCAAAATACAACGTTTGTTTATATACTTACTTGAGGTAACAAACATCTAACAGGGTCTTAACCATTTTTAAACGATATAAAACTGATAATTGCCCTTTCCAAAGAAGTAAACATTAACTTGTTTCTGCAGCATAATGTACATTTTAATGAACATTACTATATTGTTAAATTTCATTTAAATAGATATTACATGTAGCTCTTCATTTTTTTGTATATATTTCACAAAGGCAAAGACGTAAATTTCAAACTAGAGAACAGAATAGAAATTTGTTAAACTTTGCATGCTGAAAATAAAGAGAGTGAGTCATAATTTAAATAAATTGATAAATAATGAGGGTG
Source organism: Ruditapes philippinarum (assembly GCF_026571515.1). NCBI lineage: Eukaryota > Metazoa > Mollusca > Bivalvia > Venerida > Veneridae > Ruditapes > Ruditapes philippinarum. The sequence continues at coordinate 73,704 of NW_026863539.1, forward strand.
CGGGGGTGTCTGGGGCACATTTCTTTCTTTCTGAATTTTCTGATATTGAAAGTCAGTTTTTGTTTTTCTTTACTCTCCGGAGCAGATAACTCGTAATCTAGGACATGGCGATATCTTATTTTATCTCAAAGTAGTCTTTTATACTTCGTTTTCAGTCACTTAATTTCTAAAGTACACCATTCTGTCAATGAAACTTTTTGCAATGCTTCAATAAACATTTTTTTTACAAAAAGGCATACATAAACACATATAAAAAGTTAAAGCGGTTTAGTCTACAATGGGCACAATTTTCAAATACATTTTTTTTGTATTCCAAGTATTTCAAATATTGATAAAAACTATAGAGAAGTATCATTTGAATGTTGTTATGAAGTATTGCTTGAAAGAAAAAAATGTTGATTAAGTTCTTACTAATTTATAGTATAACCATTTTTATGATGAATAATAATTTTTGATTACATTGTATATGTAACATCTAATCAAGTATCTCACATTTGCCAACAACATTCATCTTTATTTTTTTTTGTCTGATGTTATATTTGATATTTAATACTATCAACGTAATTATTTATTGTATTATGTCAGATCTTATAGAGAATGCAGAGAATGACTGCAAAGTTTTCCCCATGACAGGAAACAAAGAACCAAGCATAAACTTCAAATCTAATGAGGATTTGTTTGCTACAATTTTGATTTTATCTGCTCATGAAAATGGCCAAATGTAAACAGAAAACTTTTCAGGGTTTATGGGGGAACCAACACAAACAAACGCGAAAGTCAGACGCAAAAATATATTACACAAAAAGAAAATAATTTCCACTTGTTACTAATGCTTATAAATTTAAATAAAGTACAGCAAGACTTAGAGAATTGTGTATGAAATATTTATTGAAAGGTAGTCTTTAGGGAAAGGTCATGATACACTGTAATTGTTCAAATTTTAATCTGAAATGGCAATCATTACTAAATGTTTGATTTTTCTGTCTTTCTATGGAGGTAGCATAATTATAGGTACATGTATAAATAGATTATAAGTAGATGTGTATATTATGTATATTATTACAAGTACAGTTGTATTTGTATAGATTAATTTTAAGCATATGTATAGATTAATAATAAATATATGTATAGATTGATGAAATTAATTATTTAAAAGATATGTTGCAAATTGTCGTTTATACCATTTAAGCGCAATAGGTCGTGAATATATAAGCGGGCTAGCTTTAATTTACCACCCATCCGTGAAGGTCCATGACATCTAACTACAAAATTACCTTGACACTGCGCACCTGAGATTATGTGGAGATGGCATGTAAACAAAATACTTGTACGTTAAAGGTGATCTATAAGATCGATTTCATGCGAATATAAATAAGTCCCACTTTATGGACAAATGAAAAGGATACAGTTGTGCTCATTTAGACGTGCCGTTTTTTATTTATTTATTCATGTGTACGAGTATGTAGGCATGTATGTATGCGCGCAATGCGTGCGTGCGTGTGTCTGTATGTATGTATGTATGTAATATAGTTCTGATCAAGGGGTTTATACTGGTTAAATGTGCTCTGATTTTATAATTTTGTAATATATATTGAAAGAATGTATCTCATTATTATCTTATTATTATCACTGCGTAGCAAATATTTAGATACATCAAGAGTCATGCTAATTTTCGTGAAAATTTTGAAAATGTATTTAGAAGTAAGATATTGTGAAGTAGTCAAAAGGAAGCAATTTACACATTTAAAACATCACACATTTAAAACAGCAATCACAACCCACGTAAATTACCAAAATGAGATAAATTTGTTCGAAAATACCCTTTACTGCGTTAGTAACACAGTAGAAATATAGTTATAAATACTGAAAAATCAATCATTTATGGCACATAACATGTAAATTATAACTTAACTCTTGAATCTTTTTACATTTACTTATATCTTAGTATATTTTTCTCAAGTTTGATTTTATTGAAATATTTTGGCTCTTTTGGAGGAATGTGGCTTTAAGCGCCGAATGGAAATTTTTTCTTGCGTATAATAGGTATATGTTTGTATTATTTTCGCTAGCTAAGTGTATTTCTATCAAAGGAAATTCATTGAATTTTTTGTCATGACGGGACTATAATAAGGGACTCGAGATTTATGTTCCTCTAAACCAATAACTTTTGATCATTCGCTCACTCCGTTTTTTTCCAGAATAATTATTCTAATTGTGAAAATGTGCTAATAATAGGCTTTAAGGCTGAAGCAAAGTGTCTTATTAACATGCCTAGTCACAAATAACATCCCAATGGGCAAGACTTCAATACTTTTATAGTTTTTGTCTTGCTTTAAAAGTAACAGGTAAAAATTTCTATTTCAGTTCATGAAACAAGTTCGAATGAATGTATCGACTGTACCAAATGTCGAAAGGAATTTTATGTGGATGGGGAACTATCGCCGGACTGTCTAGAGGGTTGCAAAAGTGACAAGATGGATAATGGTACATATGTTTTATCTTTTATGCAATAATAATTATTCTTGGTGCTGTGGAAATGGCAAAAAATCAGTTCAATTTCTCAAAGAATTATTATTAAGCCATATAATTACCTTTGTTTGATAATTTTAGTTTACAGAGCAGTCGCTTTGTTTTACAAATGTTTTTTTCTTTTCTAAAGAATTAAAAAATATTGATCTATTTCTGAGGCATATTGTGCCTTTAAGATTGAGGTTCCAAAAGCAAAAAAAAAGCCCGGCTAAATACTCGTATTAACGAAAAATAAGGCGTAGAGTATGAATATGTTCGATTTTGCTTGGAATAGTTATTTCCTTCTTATTATAATAATCATCATGGAGGCATAATCCGAAAGACTGAATTTAAAAGTGACAAATTATTTTAAAAATCAAGTGCTGTTGTCTTTTTTAGAGTACATTTGTAGTTCTTTACTGCTCAATTCGGTCAGTGAACGTCACTGTTACAAAGAACTGCCCTATGAATACATCTGCGCCTTTTTTAGCTTTTGTTACAGTTCTAACAGGTCCCTCCAACAGAGGGATTTTGGCCTACACATTACTTACAATCACGCATTTGGTTTAAGTAATATGGATTCAGGTCTAAAGTGGAGAGTTGAAGGAATATAATGATACATATGTATGACTGTAACAAGTTATCTTTTTCTTTTTTTATTCAGAGATGATGAAGCGATGTGCCATGTCGTTGCGATGTACTACAAAGGAGGGTGTACAACAATGTGCGTGCACCCACCAGGCTTGTCCTACCAGCGGTAGCCACACTTTGAAGCTACCAGTATACCTATTGCTGTCATACATGTTTGCCACTTTATCTCTAAAATATCTTGTATGACCAAATATTGTTAATTCTTGAAAAACTGTAAAACTGTGTATCATGTAGAGTAGGGACTTGTATACGAGGAATTGTGATACTGCAACCATTCCTAAGATGTACAAAAACTTTATTTTTATTACATTTTTCGTTATGTATATTTTGATATTTTCTCCTTTTGTATGATTAACCTCACTGTATTTGCATTATGAACTCGACTTACTTTGAATTTGGTGCATTGGTTATACAATGGTTTGAAAATACCAAACTAAGGATTTAACCACAGGAACAGCTGCGTATGGAGATAGAAAGTCCTAAATTTATTTAAAATCCTAGATATTACCCAGGGCTGCGTTTCATAGGAAGTCCTAAGTGTATCCAAAATTCTAGATATTACCCAGGACTGAGTTTCATAGAAAGTCCTAGGACTTTTGACAAACTATAACAATAGCTTAAGAATGTTTCAATAAATAATTTTACCTGTTGTGAAAGTCTTAAACTTTCATTAATTTCATTTTCCTGAGAAAAGTTAAAAAGATACAATAACACACGCTTCAATATGGTTATCTGCATGGCTTTTAAGACATTGGACAAGTGGTGACATTGGAAACATATCTTTGAAGCACAAAACTGTCTTAACTTTGGTCCGGAGACTGATTTAAGGGCTTTTCATGAAACGCAACACTGATCGTTAGCCAATACAAGGAACAATGGAGTTATGTTTACATGTATATCTTGTTATCAAGAATAAAGAAAACAAAACAAAATTGTATTGTTTTTTTCATCACTCATTTTATTTATATACAACAATAAGTAAAGCACAACAACACGTTGTCCTCAATAATACAATGTATGGTAATAAAAATATCATCATCATTTCAGTTCAGTTCAGTTCAGTTTAGTTCGTTCATCAAGTAACGATGATTAAATAAGAAAATATGTACAATTAAGATATATCTAGATATATTATCATATTCCTTGTTGCTACCAGCTTTATACCATATATTTGTAATTTGCCACATTAATCCTCCCTTGGTCTCATTAATTAAGTTATTGTTGTATTTTACTTACACCTTTTGGCCATTTGGAATGACACAACAAAATAAAATGTTCTGAAAATTCAAACGCTCTAAAAAACAATAACAATATACATACATTGTATTTGTTTAACATGATTTTGAATTTCTATGGAAATAAAAAAGTGCTGTTTTAAAGAGAAAGTCAGTATTACATAGCAGTAATCGTTTTTCGAAAAGTGTTCATTGCAAGTGATGAGTCTAAAGGAAAAAATAGTGCAATCGGCATAATTTAGAAAAAAAAATATTGTTTAAAAATATGTGAAATGGCAGATTTAGCAATGCGTGGTGCCCACTGCCCATGTTGTTTCAAAACGTGATTGAAATTCTAACAAGCAAAGAACCTGCCGCAGCAGCTGTTAAAATACAAAATCAGTTCGGGATAGTGGGTCTGACCGTCAAACTCAGAGGAAAAAAGTGAGCCACGTCAGCTCTACATAAACCGACAAGATGAGAGAGATTCTTTGAGTGGAGGTTATAGACCCAATTACAGGCATACTGTAAGATCAAGTGACAGTGATTGGGCAACATTATCGTTTAGGTAGACGATAGGCCTCCTGTGGGTTTTGGAATGTTTGTAATAGGAAATGTGATATTTATCAGAGAATCGTAATCTTAGAACATTGTAATTTTGATATTTTGGCTCTTGCAGGAAAACACCTCCAGGCAGATGAAAAGATTATTGGTGAGGAATATACTTTAATTGGGCATAATAGAAAACATTTACGAAATGCTAGAGTAGGTACAGGAGGTGTTGCCTTATTAATTTAAGATGAATTTTGAAATAATTACAATTTTTCAACAATTGTTAAGGAGTATGAGGGGAATTTTATGGATTTATCTGTCATGTTAGAATAATTCATATAATGATATTGTAACTTGTGTTTGCTTTTTACATCCTAAATATTCCACAAGTCAAGTTGATGGAAATGAATTTTATGATAATCTCTTGTATAAAATTGTGAAATATCCTTAATAAAATACGTGGACTAATGTTTATGGAGATTTCAATAGAATTTTCTATGGAGATTTTAATAGAAGATGCTCCAATGAATTAGATTACATACAGCGTATTAAGAACTTACCAGACCGAGATGTAAAGGATTTTATAACAAATTCATATGGTTCTCTTTTAATAATTTTTTGAAAAATGTAAATTTTTGTATTTTAAATGGATGGAGAATATGAAAAGTAATGACTTTACTTTTATTTGACCACAAGATGCTTCTGTGCTAGATTTTTGTTTAATTCCATACGAGATACTTCATGGTAATTTTGTTTATTTTGAAGTAATTTCAATGTAAAAATGTTTAGATTTAGATCTCCTTTTGCACATTTTAACACATCTGTCACTCCAGATCATTCAATTCTATAATGGAATATAGTGTTAAAATGCTGTAAACTGTATAAATCATACAGGTCCAAACTTCGACACAGGTTTCCGTCTTTTCATGACACTTAAAAGGTAGATAAGTCATTTCTTTCTAATCTAGAAACACTGCAAGAGATTTTTCGAACCATTGATCTGATGGAGAAAGCAGCCAGGCTGAAGATGAGTCAAATTTAACATTCTAACACTATCGGAGATTTCTGTTATATAAACAAAGAAGGTCGGAAGCATGATATATTTCACAACAATGCAGTCGCCGTTCTTATTTCCTCCCTCTATATTTTTAAATCGAAAAATTCAAGGTGTCATTTTGTATGAAAAATCTGATAAAAAAACAACAACTTTTCTTGAATTCAAAATTCTCAAAATGTTTCTGCAAACGGTAGACTAAACGACATTACTTTGCAACCGACTAACAACATTTAAAGAACGTTTCTACTGAAAACTCTGAGGTGAAAACAAATTTTTTCCACCAAACATATAGTCCAACTATATTTTCATCCTGACGTGTTAGAATCTAAATAAATTTTATTAATTCTTCGGGCATTGTAAAATAATCATGCACGGTTTTTCGTTCAAATGCTTTTAAATTTATCACTCAGGCCTATCGGCGGTCGTGATTATATTCCTACGCCGTTGAACTCAAACCGTGCATAATTCTACAACAGTGCACTCAGATTTATATCTATGTCCTAAAATTTGCTATTGATGAGGTGCGTAAAGGTATATTGCATGTATGGAAAGGCTCTTGGTCATGATGAAATACCGAACGAATGGTTGAAAATGATTCAGCCTTGGTTATGCTTCATAGTCTGTTTTACAGATGTTACAGGAGTGGAAGTGCTCTCTCCAATTCGTAGACAGGACTGATTTTGAGAATTTAAGGTATGCTGAATCCGATAAAGGTGGATACCAAATTGAAAAACTTGACCTCGACCATTGAAATGGCCATTTAAAATGACCACTAAAAATTTCTTTATCATTAATGAATGATAGATCAAATAAAGATTTTAAGGAAAGGAAAACCCTGAAATTTGTCATAAAGGATGTTTAGATAAAAATTAATTAGACACCAAAACAGAATTAAAAAAAAAAAAAACAATCCAATAGGGCCGAAAAATCCAAGATGGCAGACATTTTTCTATAGGCAAATATAATAGTAATATTATATTATTATGTAGATAGTACTACACTTGACTCTTCCCTGCCCTATCTGCTTACAAGTATTTTATCTGGCACTTTATGCAAGCATATAGAGTGGCTACTCGATGCATATTTACATAGCGAGAGGGGGTTAATTAATGGCACCTTTCTCTGACTACTCTTGGGTTTTGGTGTTCGTTTTTCTGTTTTCGGTTCTCGTCGCATTTCTCTGCTGTCAGTTCTTCTGTTATTGCTCGTGACTTTCGTTTTTCTGTTATTGGTCCTCGTCGCAGTTCTCTTTTTGTCAGTTCTTCTGTTATTAGTCGTGATCTTTGTTCTTTTATAATCGGTCCTGATCTCGGTTTGTTTGTTGTTTTGTTTTTTTTTGTTTTTTTTTTTGTTACATGTTCTGTTATCGGTTCTCGTCTCTGTTTCTGTTATCGGTTATCGTCTCCGTTCTTCTGTTATCCGTTTGTATATTTCTGTTATAGCTTTCTTCTTGTCAATTCTTCTGTCAGCGGTTCCCGTCTCTATTGTTACATGTTCTGCTATCAATCCTCGTCTCCGTTGTCTTGTTGTCAGTTCTTCTGTTATCGGTTATCGTGTTCGTTCTTCTGTCATCGGTTCTCGTCTCTTTCCTTCTGTAATCAGTCCGTTTTATGTTGTCAATTCTTCTTTCATCGGTTACCGTCTCTGTTATCGATCCCCGTCTCATTCTTCTGTCATACAGTTTTCGTCTATGTTATTGTGTTATCGGTCATCGCCTGTATTTTTCTGTTACCAACCCTTGTCTCCGCTTGTTGTCAGTGCTTCTGTTATCGGTCCCTGTCCTGTTCTGTTATCGGTTCTTGTCTCCGTTCTTCTCCATTTTTCTGTCATCAGTTGCTGTCTATGGTATAAGGGACCCTGTCTCTGTTCTTCTTTCTTGTCTCCGTTTTTCCTTCTGTTATCGGTCGTCGACTTCGTCTTGTACTTTCGGTGCCTATTTCCTGCTCCGTTAAGGTCTTCTCTTGTTTCTATCGTTGCCGTCATTCTTTTTCTATGTCCTGGTTTTGTCAGTCTTATAGTCATTTATTCGTTCAGTGGAGTAGCGGGGGATCGAACTCACGACCCCTTGATTTGTAGGCAGACAGTGTTACCACTGCACCATAGCGACCGCTCTGAATAATAACCGTTTTTGAAAATCCTTTAAACATTAAATACTATTTCAATAGCTAACAAAGGGTGTATTACAATTATATTTTAACACCTCTACTATGTAGCCAACCCACGTGACTTTTATATATGGTCAAAGAAAATATTACTCGATTTATAACAAATAATATTTTTAAAGATGACTTTGCTGTTACTTTAAGATATCCTGGAAATCTATTGAAGGGTGCCCGGAATTCTAATGTATATCGAATTATGTGATAATCTTCTTGTAGAATTATCTCAAAACCGTGACTGAATTCCAAAATTTTCGAGAGCTGCCATGGTAAAGCAAGCACGCGTAGCAATAGCCCGGTTTCAGACATGGTATGACTCGATGAAAATATGGTGTTGTTATTGTTGTAGTTGTTTTTATCTTTAGCTTTAAATTTCATATTAAATAGTCACTTATTTTTAAACAAGAAAGTAAGCATTTGTTGTTTTCTGTATTTTTGTTAAGAATATATGGAATATGTATACACTTCTAACTTTAAGATTTCTTTTTAATAATCGTATACCTGATTGCAGTTATAATTGAATCTAAACAATGAATTATGCAGATATTATTTTCGGCAATAAACAACAAATAAAAACAAAACAACACATAAAAAATATGCAGCATACATGTGTAATGTTCACAATGTGCTGATAAACGGCTCTTTATTAATTTCAACATTTCAGCAAGTGACACATTTTTAATTGGACAGAAATGTTGTTGTAACCATTTAAAAAGTAGGATTTGTAAATTTGTAAGTTGGATATTTTTAACCTAGTTTGCTCAACACTCAATTAACACATTTTTATATATAAACCTGAGGTAAAGAAAATTGACAGAAAACAACTTTCATAGATTGAGATACAGCCAAGATGTCGTAGATATTTGGGTTACAAAAGGATTTTTTTATCCTGGTACTGTTTTAAGTAGGATATACATATTACAAGCTTATATTCTTAAAATAATGTCCCGCCTTAATTTAATTTTGTTAATACGTGCAATTATGTAATTATTATGTCTTTAGTTAGTTAAAACATTACAGCACTAATTGAAATATAAGATTGCACTTCGATTTCGTTGGTAATGTTTACGAGAACTAATATGGAGTATATAGAGGACATTTGTTTGTGTGTAAGATGAAATTTTTCAGTATACAAACGAAGTGAATGGTGTGTGTTAAACTACCACACAATCTGTCAAAGGTATTGAACATTAAAAGCAAATCATAGAAAACGTTGTTTATTAAAGTCAGATTTTTTATTTTTTTTGTGCACCAAAAGTGCTTCAATTATTGGAGAAAGGCTGTTCATCGTTACTTCCGCAGTAGCACAGTCGGCTAAGTGATTGACTGATGTGTGAGAGGTTTATGGTTCGATTCCTACTGTTGCCTTTTTTAAGACCTATACTGTTTTTTGTTGTTGTTGTTGTTGTTGTTTTTTTGTTGTTGTTGGGGGGGGCAGTATATATTTTAAAACACTTTTTGTCTAAGTTTGTGTTGTGTTTATGGCATTGAAAAGACATTTTTTTACATTTCAAAATAATTTTTAAATATTCATTTTAAACAATAAATACCATAATAAGTGCAAAATATATGAAAACAAAATGAACAACTTAAAAAAATCATAGCTACAAATAATGTTGAAAATTACGGAATACCTGAAGTGACTTTTTCCACATTTTCTCCCTGAATTCAATTCGTTTTTACGAGATAAATAATTCCCTGTTAGAAATATTATTTCGTTTTAACGAAATATTAAAATCTTAATTACGAAATATTGATTCGTTAATATTACGAAATATTATTTCGTAATTACGAAATATTAATTTGTTATTACGAAATATTTATTCTTTGGTTATATTTATAAACTAAGTTTATTGTTAGATATAAGTCAAGTAAACAAAACATTAAAAGTGATTTTTTTCAATCTTAGTCTTATACCTTAACGCGCTAGTAAAACAGTACTGTATATACTGTTTATTGAGCCATTAGGCTTATAACCGCTTTATTTGTAAAATCTGATCATATTGAATAATCATTTGATTTTGACAAGAATTAATAATTGTCTCATATTGTATCATAGTTTTAATGACCAATTTTAGTATTTTTAAGCGGCCATTTTTAATTGACCTTTTGAAGGTCAATGTCAATTTTTTTAATATTCTTGGTATCCAACCTCATCGTCTTCAGCATACCCATATAAGGTTAAAACACTCAAGATATTACTTGTGCTAGCATTCACATTTTCTTAAAATCAGTCCTGTTTATGGTATCATTACAGCAATTCCCAAGTCTACTACAGTAGATGCACTTGATCCTCTGTCCTATAGGGGCATCACATTGGCTCCCTGCAAGTATAAAATTTACAGTAGTATTTTAGATAACCGTTTGAGCAAGTGTTTAATGATAATAACTCTATTTGTGGTAATAAAACGGTTTTTATAAGTGTAAAAGAACAGTAGATCAGATCACTTACCACTTTTATTGAAACTCGTAAATTAAAAAGGCTTCATACATTTGCCTCAGTTACTGATTTTAAAAAGGTATACGATATGTTAGATAGAAATTGTTATGGGAAAAGTTGCGGCATTTGGGACTTGAGGATAGACTTTTTCTCAAGCCATTATATCATTGTATAAGGATGTTAAATGTTGTGTACGTGTAAATGGTTTTGATTCCCTTCCCACCGTTTTGATATAAAGTGTAGTTTGAAACAAGACTGTCTCCTGTCTCCATTGCTTCTCAACTTGTATATAAATGATTTAGCATCTTTGATAAAAAGCTTAGATAAAGGTTTCAAAGTTGATCATAACAAAATAAGTTTTCTTTTTATGCAGACGATGTTGTTCTCTTAGTCGAAAATGCTGATGAATTTCAGTTTATTTCAGATCATTTGTCAGATTTGTCATCATACATGTGATCTTTCGCACATCGGACACAGCTAGTCTGGTTTTTTCCAATGAATATAGATGTGACTTGTTGCTTCTAAGTATGCATATGGCACAAGGAAACACTTGTATGGTGCCCAATGGACATTTAGCCTTATAGGCATTGATTCGATTCTGTTGAGAAAGTAGCTATAATGCCTTTTTTGTCTTCGTCAGTTTAATGTAATTTATTTCTGTAATTTTGGAGAAAATTTCTTCTTCGATTTGTTCAAAATTTTGTTTATTTGTAGTCTGTTTTATTTCAGTTAAACATTTATTGTTAAGGATCTAATAAGATTTTAGCGACAGAAAAATTGTGATTATTCTAATGTTTATCGCACCATTGACCTGTTTGCTTTCTTTTCTTTTTTGTTTCAAAAATAAATCTTCTTTTACGTACTTGAAAATTAGGGCCCTACTTATTCTTTCTGATTTAACATTAATATATTTTTCCCTCTTATATTCTTGCGGGTAAACAATAAAATAAAGGGAGGTAAGTATAATTACATCTAGATGTTTCATTACGTACTTTGATCAATTTCATTTATGGACTAGGTTTGCTAAACGTTTGGAATACGGAAATCAGGTAACTTACAGGTGTGATAAATATCTGCTAGAATTTTAAGAAATCTGTAATCGAGCAATAATTACATCATGTTCATTGTAAATCCGAATTAGGTTCGTGTGTTCCTGATTTTATGTATTGTTTATCATCCAAATTGTTTTATTTTGAACGATTTTTGTTGACGTATTTTTCACCCTGTTTTGATGAACTCAAACTTGTTTTGATTATACAATGGACATAGGCCTACTGCCTGCGTGCACGCATTAACTATACGTTGTGTATCTTTATTATCAACATAACATAACATAAGCTTAATTTAGCATTAAACATATTATATACAATGTTTAGCCAAAATGAAGAAAAAAATGTTCATAATGGTATACGCTGTGAGAGTAACGTTTAACGTGTTTCCAGAAGAACAAAAATATGTAATTCATACATAAAGTATAAAGCAAAAACATTTTATCTATACTATAAAGTATGCTGATAACACATTTTTCAGAAGAATGAAATATTTGAATCTTAAGTAAAACTGTTAATATAAATGTTTATCCGTTGTACACATGAAATATACTGAAGACACGACATTAGAAGGTCAAGGTAACATAGTGTACTGATAACAACGTTTTTAGAGAGAAAAAATATTTGCTTAATACTTGAGTATGTTGATATTCACGTATGTGAAAATAACCACATAATATTTGTTTTGTACATAGCATACTGATAACATACCAGTGTATCCTTCACATAATTCTTTTCTTATTTGCGAAATATAAGTGAGGTAATGTTACAAATAGTTTATTCTTTTTAGAAGTAACGGACATTTATCTTTTCAAATTCATTTATTGATGACCAATGATGATTTTTCGGTTTTAGATATTTAATTCTTAAATCTTGATTAAGTGGACAAGCGAGGAGGAGATGAGATTCTGGTTCTGGTTGTCGCATATTACACGATTTGCAGATTCTCTGTTCACTAGGAATGTTATGATATCTTCCGATTTCGATAAATAACTCATGTGCGGAAACTCTAAATCTTGACATCGCGATTCTATACTTATTTTCCGTTATGGCACTCAAATATTTTACTACCTCGAATTTATGTGTGAATATACAATACTATCTTAAACGACTAGAGTTATTTATATCGGAGTACCAAGATTGTAGATATGTATCGAGAAGCCATTGAAGGAATGACAATTTGGAATTGTTCATTCAATATATAAATTAGCCCAATGTCGGTCAGTAATGTTTTAATGTGGGAAGCCCAGTTATTATTATGCCCCCACAGAGTGAGAGCATATAGCGTTGCACTTGTCCGTCCAAGTGTCCGTCCGTACGTCTGTCCGCACTCACAGGACAGTAATTATGTGGCTACAGGAACAATAGGTAACTGTTCTTTCTCTTTGATGTCATTCATTCCGTAATGCTTTTATGTGGCTATTTTCTTTTGTGTGGCTAAAAAGAACAATAGAGAGAACAATAGAGTAGCCACATAATTACTGTCCTGTGAGAACTTCCGTCCATCCGTCCGTACGTCCCGAAATCTTGTGAACGCAACTCCTCTTAAACCGGATCGCAGATTTTGTTTAAACTTCCAGGGATGAAAAACCTTAAATTGTAGATGGTAGTAAAGGAAGGAATTTTTGCTGCGACCAAATTTAACAGAATTATGGCCCTTTGTTGATTGTTTCACTATATACTATGTAGAAATTTTGTGAACGCAACTCCTCTTAAACCGGATGGCAGATTTTGCTTAAACTTCCAGGGATGAACAACCTTAATGTGTAGATGGTAGGAAAGGGAGGAATTTTTGCTGCGACCAAATTTAACAGAATTATGGCCCTTTGTTGATTTTTTCACTATATACTATGTAGAAATTTTGTGAACGCAACTCCTCTTAAACCGGATGGCAGATTTTGCTTAAACTTCCAGGGATGAACAACCTTAATGTGTAAATGGTAGTAAAGGAAGGAATTTTTGCTGCGACCAAATTTAACAGAATTATGGCCCTTTGTTGATTTTTAGTTTTCAACTTGTGGCACATGTAGTCCAAAAAATATTTGACCTAGAGTCATAAGATTGACAGAGCAATGGCGTGTGGGGGCATCCGTGTCCTATGGACACATTTCTAGTTTCGATATGTATTACCCTGGTTTGCATCGGATTTGAAAATAAATACGTTTTCTTTATTAAAGATGAATTTTTTAATTGTTTCAATATTTCATGATATTTATTTCTCTGTATATAAGAAGTGGAAATCACCCTAGTTCACCATATAATGCCATTGAATTAGTCACTTTTTTACACAGAGTACTTTTCTCAGAAACGTATTATGCATAAGTACATCATGCATACCCCATATACCCGAGCCAAAATTTAGAAAGGAACCAATAAATGATTCAAACAGTTTACATTTCTGTGCGACCGTTATTTTCATATTTTTAAAGTTTAAAAAAGTTTGTGCAGCGCAAAAGATGCGTGTTGAGCTATACATTTTTGTGTTCGGTGCCAATTACCGTTTTCGAACGAAATGGTCCCAAGGTACTTAAATGATTGAACGGCATCTATTGCTGTATTATATACGTGTCTACTCTTTTCGAATATCATAGCGTTTGCATTTGATAATCATTTGGTTATTTACGTAATTATGATATCTGTATTTAAAACTTAGTCGAAATGTCGAGAACTTGCTAGTTTTTCAATGTAAAGTAAATCTGTACATAAATCTCGACCCTTTTAAACATTCTCCACCATGTGCTATACAAAATTTTAGTCTTTTAATCCAATTTTTAAATGCGTTTTCATAATCTTTTCGAGGTATACTGTTCAGACACAGCCTAACCGTGATTTTTTTCGCGTTTGATATTTTCTTCCAGCAATATGTTTTTTAAGCCTCGGAAAAAAGAAATAGTCACAAAAGGCAAGATCTGGCAAATAATGAGGTTGAGGAAGCTCGACAACCTTTTCCTGTTTCAGATATTCTCGTACAATGGCCGCTTTGAGTGACAAAGCATTGTCGTGCATAAGCTTGACACCACGAAGACCAGTTGCTGGTAGACGGTTTGAAATATTTCTTAAATTTATGAAGGACATTGCCTTTGTAAAACTTGGCTTTTAAAGATTTACCCTTTGGTACGTCAATTTGAATAGCAGGACCTTGATTGGTAAAGAAAATTACATACATGACCATTTTGACGCTCATAGTACGTTTTGCTTTGCAAGGTCTTTGACTTCATTGGATGCCCATATTTTGTTTTGTATCTTTCGCTCGGGCTCATAAAAGTGTACCCAAGTCCCATTGCCAGTGATGATATTTGCGTAAGGTCGAGTGTTGTATTTAAGGTACTGTTTCAACAATTGTTTGGAGATTCTTTCCCGAGCAAGTGTTTGCTCTTTTGCAAGAAGATATTCATCTGGCACTTATCATTCTCATTTTTTAAATCACGTCTGAGAATTGTATGTGCGGCTCCTAAAGATATACCAACGCATTTAGCTATATACCTAGATGTACATCTTGCATCAGTAGAAATCAAATCCTTTACTTTTTCAACCATTTTTGGCGAAGTTGAAAAAAAGAAGTTCATTGTTCCCATAAACAGGACATATTTCATTAAAATATGCTTTTCGCCTGTATACCAAGAATACAGCGGTTCTTGATATAGGACCGTATTTGGTCAGTGAAAGGAGACCTTTTCCCAACCATTTTAGCTTAAGTATACACTAGTAGATGGGGTTAATCGAGCTGTTGCCAAAGCAAGACTGAACTGATTTACACATGTATTGTATCAATGGAGAGCTTACACAACCTTCTACTAAGTTCGTGCAGAACCTTGTTAAAAGCGAGATATTGGTCTTGTTGCGTTCATTTTTGAACACCCCTCGTAGTGCAACTATAGCTAGACATGTTTAAGAGGCATTAAGATAATTCTTTTGGACAGTAGAAAACCGTCTAAATGGCTCAAACCGATCAAACTTAAGTAATGAGGCTAATTAAATCTTGAATAGATGGGGTCTTATCCACAGACACTTGGGGTTTGGAGCTCAAAACGCCTTTAAAATCCAAATAAAAGGCATATTTGTCAATCCCAGCACATGTACTGATCATATATATCAAAAAAACTTAATATAAGCCGTTTTGAAAAAAAATCATATTTCAACATCTATAATAATACACATTATTATAGATGTTGAAATATGAATTTTTTTTCAAAACATTTGCCCTTTTTGCAAGAGCGAAGCGTTTCCCCCTCAAATCTTTGGAGGGGGTGGACATTTGCTTCCCCCCACCCTAAAATTTTTCAAGGGCAGACATTTGCACATCCGTTTATAATTTTTTATTGATTTTATTGTAAATTTCCGAAATTCATCACCCGATTGTCGCAATTCCATAGTTCTTAAATTCACAAAAATACTCGCGCAAATTTGTGAAAACAAAAAAGCATCAATAAATAAATAAAATATAAAAAAAATAACATTCAAAAAAATGAACACACGAGATGACCTCTGGCAGGTGACTAGTCGGCTCTTGAAAAGAAACTGTCAATCTTTGATGGTTACACTCATATGTAGTTCCTGCTAATTAATCCGTATTATCAAAGAAGTGCCGACTTTTAATTGACTACCACTCATTTTATTTCATGAAATACTTACCTGACATTACATTCAGGATTTCCGTTTCGAATTGTATTTTGTTTTTGCATATTTATTTTTATATTTCCGAGAAAAAAAAACCCAACAAAAACGAGTTTTCGGGTCGGTAAACCGAAGATATAAAAGGAAATAATGATCTAATGCATATAATAAGACCGGAACGTATTTAAGATCACCGAACACACTTTTTAATACAGGGGCGGGGGTGCAATTGTCCGCCCTTTAGAAATTTTAGTGGGGGCAAATGTACGCCCTTCCAAAACATACGAGAAGGCAAATGTCCACAACCGCAAAAAGGGGATTGCAAACGTCCGGGATTCCAACTCATTGTACTACTACATGGTTTTATGTTTATTTGCCCTGATGATATTGACACCTATCGGCATTATATTAAATTGAGAAACACCAGTTAATGTCACTTACTTTTAGTATAATTTTTCTTGTTCAATATTTTGAAATATATGCATCTAAAAATTGTAAGTTGCTTTTATAACTGACTGGTATTGAAAGTGCCTTCATGGCCCCAAGTAAATTGTATATATAATTTAACAAATTAAAGTATCTCAAGCTATGCAGTGTTTGTGGCAGACTGAATTTTATGACAGGAAGCTAAAGCAGGGACACAGGCTCAAGTAAATAATAAACAATGATAGTGTCGTACATTCATTTTATGCCAGTTTAAACGTTTTGTGTTTATATTTCCCTTCTCTTATAGAAAAAATCTAAAAAGTCTTGAGGAGGGGTTTAGCCCTCAATACTTGATCCAATCCTATACCACAGCAGATTTGTTCCCTGGAAAGTAAGAAAAAATAGTATCTGTGAAAGAAGCAATAACAAAACAAAAGCAGCATGAATGGAAAGTCTTTTTTATTATAGGAAAAAAACATATTCTTGAATTGTGGTATGCCAAAATTATTTTACCGTACTGTTGATAGTTTCAAACCAAAATTAAGTGATTAAATAAGTTTTAAATTATTTATTTGTTTCAGGTGAATCATTCATGACGTAAAAGCAAAAGAATAGACAATGAAAGTTTTGGTGCTTGCAGTGCTGGGTTTGGCAATCTTTGAAAACTTTGTGCACTGCCAAATAAATAGTATTCCAGGCTCTGGAAAAACTAACTGTAAGAAGCAAGGCTTCTTGTATTTCTATGCCCCTGAAAGGCGGCATATTAAAATCGCACCGTCCGTCTGTCTGTCTGTCTGCCTGTCTGTATGTATGTCCTATTTGCGTCCCTATTTATTCCTGGCCGTACTATAATTTTGTCACACATTGATAGATTTTGAAATAGCTTGGCGCAAATGTCTACCTAATCAAGAGTCTTGATTGCGTTGCGTTTACAAATCACGTCCCTACCTCAAAGGTCAAGGTCACACTAACATATTGAATTTTCACATTATCACAAGTATTCAAAATAACTTGGCATAAATGTCTATCACATCAAGACGGCATGTCACGTACCCATGTCCCTACCTTCAAGGTCAAGGTCACACTTATAGTTTGAAGGTACTCATTCGCTCGAGAAGAGTTTGAAGATACACAATAATGTCTGGACTGTAACTTTGTCATGCACTGAAACATATTAAAATAACTTGGCACAAATGTCTATCACATCAAGACGATGTGTCGTTGCTAAGGCTTATGTCCGCCTGTCTGTCCGTCCCCACTTAAACAACAATCGTATTCAGACTGTAACTTTGTTATGCATTGAGAGATTGTGAGATAACTTAGCATAAATGTCAAGCACGTCACTACATTGTGTTGCGTCCAAGAACCATGTCCTTTCTTCAAAGGTCAATGTCACACATTTTGAAGGTTCATGCTCTTACAATTCGATATTATAGGTACTCACATTCATGTCCAGACTTTAACATTGTCATGCATAAATTTTTTATGGATTTTAAAATAACTTGGCGTAAATGTCCACTACGCCAAGACGACGTGTCGGTTCCATGTCCCTACCTTCAAGGTCAAAGTCACACTTATAATTTAAATGCTGTACACGTTTCCTGTCCGTCCGGACTGTAACTTTGTTGTTCATACCACATTAAGACACTGTGTCACGGCACTACCTAAGAGTACAAAGTCAAACTTAGAAATGAAGGTGCACATTTGTGTCCAAACTGTAGCTTTGTCATGCATGGAAGAATTTTAAAGTTACTTAATTGGCACAAACGTCAGATACTTCATGGTGATGTGTTTCATTTAAGATCCATGTCGTTAGTTTGTTTGTTTGTTTGATTGGGTTTTACGTCACACCGTTACAGTATACGTCATATGGCGACGTTCCAGCTTTACCGGTGGAGGAAGATCTTAACCACTCGGCCACGGACACCCCACCCATGTCCGTTAGTCAAAGGCCAAGGTCACACTTACAGTTTGTTGGTCCACATACTCACAAGTAGAGTTTAAAGTTACACACATTTGTGTGTGGACTGTTACTTTCTTATCCACGGAAGGATTTTTAAATAATGTAGCAAAAATATTATGTCTACCACAGGAGGACAACATGTTGTGTTCAAGACACATGCCTCTACCTCCAAGGTCACTTTTAGAATTAGAAGGGACTCATTTCCTCAAGAAGAGTTTAAAGATACACATTCGTGTCTGGACTGTAACTTTGTCATGCATTATTAACTAGGCACAAATGTGTGTAAGACCCATGTTTCTACCTGCAAGGTTTGAAGGTACTTATGCTCATAAGAACCGTTTGAAGATACACATAAGTTTTTCCAAGCTGTAATATTGCCATACCTTGAAGGATTTTAAAATAACTTAGCATAAATGTCTACCACATCAAGATTATGTGTCGCATCCAAGGCCCATGTCCCAAGGTGGTAAGTTTACTACAAAAAGCACTTCATTTCACAAGAACAATATTAAACAATTAGTTACTTTCATTCTTTTTTCTTTTCATAATACCTTTCTGTATTGCTTAAGGAACCTTTTCGAGGACATTCGTCACTTTTGCGTGACAGTTCTTGTTTTGTTAGCATTGAATAATGTATTATAAATTGATATAGACACAATCATTCATGTAAAAGCTTTAGTAACATCTGAGAATAATAATAATAATATCTTAGTGGACAAAATTAGGTTCATAATTTTGGTAAAATGCTTGTTCATTTTTTGTAATTAGATATTAATTAGGATTGAATTTAGGAACATTGGTTGCACAGGCATGAATTTCATTGACTTTTATCAATATAAATTTTTTTACCATGAGAAACAAACATTTTATTTTAGTATAAGTAATTCTAGCTAGCTATAAAGAATTGTTTAAACAATAATGTATCATTTTGATTAAACAGTACAGCTATGTTTCAAAGTTTATTAATTAAAATACTCCTTTTAAATAATAAACTTAATTTTTCAAGAATGTCTTTAACGACATTGTATACTTTTGTCATTTTCAAGTTGAATGTCAATGTTGTTTTTCTTCAGTTTACCTGGACCGGTACTCTGACTGTGATGGAAGACCAATAGAGGTTGGCAATTCAACTGTTTTCATCAGTGGTCAAAGCACAGAGTTACAGGTGGGTCATTTAACTAAGACACTGGGCATTGTAAGCAGTATGCATCTAGATTTATGCTGATTTTCATGAAAATTTGTAAAATATATTTGAAAATCAAATAATGTCAAGTGAACAAAGAAAGTAATTGATACTTTGCAGACAGCTCTTAAAATCTACATCAATTACCAAACAAATCGGTCATAATATGCAAATTAGACCTTCTTACCTTAATAACACAATAGAAGGAATAATCAATTGCATATAATAATCATGTGTAAATTATTTTTGAATTGTGAATATTGTTATTTTTCTGAAAATATTGTTTTCTTCTTCATTTTTTTCATTTTTCTCAAGATTGATTTTCCTAAATAATTTTGGCTCATCTGGAGGCATGCAGCATTTAGTGAAAAAAATAGTAAAAATAATAATACTTTATGAGTTACTTTTGTGTTTTTCTCTGTTTTACGTAATACTTGTTTCAAAGTTAAGATAAATATATTACATTTATGATTTACTTCAACTTAAAAAAAAATAATAATAATACTTTATGTGTTACTTTTGTGTTTCTCTCTGTTTTACGTAATACTTGTTTGTTTCAAAGTTAAGATAAATATATTACATTTATGATTTACTTTCAGATTTTTAATCTGTGCTGAAATTTGATCATCTTAATCTTTCTACGGTATTAAGGTACCATTTTATGTTTCTAAAAGTCATATAAATTTGAAAGACTGACTTAAAGCCAACCATAAAATAATATACAGGTACTATTGACTTAAATGTTGACTGTATATTGAGTTGAATCTTTTTCAGGGTCAGCCTGTAACATCATGCAGTGTTACATTAAAAACAACAAACAGAGTACCCTATAGATTCAAATTGCAGGTCATCAATATGCGAATAGATGATCCAGGTGTCCATTTCTACATACACGATGGTGAATTCCAAGGAAGATTGCTGGTTAGATTTTCTTTATCAAAATATCTCAGCAGCTTATATTTAATTGAAACTCTTAATAAGAAGGTTAGATTTACTGGTATAATTGCCAAAATAATGGTCAAATAATCATGTGGTTTATAACTGTAACATAGGAAATCTAACCAAACAAAAAAGAAATTTGGTCGATTTCTGACTAGAATATGTATTACTTATTACTTTAATATTTCTTTCTGTGTATAAATGCTAAAAAGAAAAAAGTCAGGAGGTAAGGGAGGTAACTGAATTAGCCAAGGCAACTTTTTGGTTTCTCTCTTAAAACGTTATTTTTCATTAAAAAGCAAATGTTTGTGAGGATATTTGTGTGTTTAGAGGACTTATAAATAGTTTCGAAGCGTATTTCACGTTAAATCCGGATAAGAAAAGTTAAAGAAATTGAAGTAAAAAGTGAAAATATGGAAATGTATGCGAACAATGGTGATAATTCAGAACAAAATGGCGGCGAAAAATCCAGCGAAATAACCAGTGTACCGTTAGTATTTTTGCATGAAAGAGATATATTTGGTTTTCCAAAGCCTAGCAACGCATATTTGAAGCATGAAGAGATGTATATAGCAATTGGTGAGGTAATTGCACCATCGCATATAACAGGGCTGCAAAGAATAAATGGATTATGGCGAATCTACGTGGAGAATTTGTCAGACAAGGCTAAACTGATGGCGAGTGGGGTAACAATACGGGGAACGTCTATTCCTATCAAACAAGTTAACCCATTTCTCCTAGATAGTGAGAGGGTGACACGTATTAGAATACAAAACATTCCGCTTTCGGCGGATGATAACATTATAAAGCATGTATTAATACTAAGAGGTCTCGAAATACGCTCATTTATCCATGAAAAACTCAGAATAAATGGTAAACTTACTAACTGTTTAACAGGCGATCGCCTTGTTACAGTTAAATCATCGTCCCTCAAGGAACCTCTTCATCGTTTCATGGAATTTGGTGTTTTAAAGGGCCGCCCAAAAAAAGTTAAAAAAAATTTCCTTTTAGGAGGAAAAAAATTAACCCTCCCCTTAAATCAAAAAAGTTGTCTTTTCAAATTTGGGTTCCCCGGGGGATTTGGTTTGAATTGCAAAAAGGGGGAATTTTTTGGAAGGTTCCCAATTAGGAATGTGGGTTTGCGATGGGGCCCACCAAAAAAAAAAAAAGGGGTTGTTTTTGTTTTTGGGGGGGAAACAGGCAGAAAAAATTTCAGGAACCCAAAAGTTCCCCCCGGGAATCTATTGGCAGCTCAGATTTCCAGTGAAGCATTTTCCCAGAAACCATTTGCTGAGGAAAAAAGTAATTTTTTGGGAACCCCGGAGCAAGTTTAATCCCCCAAATAAATTTTGGTAAATTTTTCCCCCTCCTCCCCCCCAGGTTTCACTTCCAAAAATTTTTCTACCTCCTTAATACACAAAAAAAAAAAATTTTCTACTTAAACCACTACCCCAAAACAAAATTGAAAACCCCCAAAATTTCAAACCCCCGCCCCGGGGAAAAGGAAAAAAAAAGGGCAAAAAAATTCAAAATTTTTCAAATTTTTTAATTTGAAAACTTTTTGGCCCGGCAAAAAAAATTAAAATTTCCCCGGAACCAAGTTTGATTTAAAAAATTTTAAAAAAAATTTCCCCGCCCCCAAAATTTCCCCAACCCCCAAAAGGGTTGGAAAAAAGGCCCCCCCCGCCAAAAAAGGAAAAAAAAGAAAATTAAAAAGTATTTTGCCCCGAAATTCCCGTTACGCCCGGTTCACCAAAGATCCCCGGCTAAGCCCGAAATTTCCCTTTTAACAGTACAAAAAGGAAAAACGGTCCCCCCAAATTTAAACCCGGGTTAAGGGGGCCCCACCCCCTAATTTAAGGAAACCCCCCCGAAAAAAAAAAATGGACAAAAAAAAAATTACGGACATCCCGATGTAAAAATTAAATTTCGGTTTTACCCCGGGCCCAAACCGGGGTTTATAGAAAACGCTGTTTCCCCAAAAAGGAAATTTTTTCCAGTTTTTTAATATTTTCTATTACTTTTATATATGACCCTTTCTTTTTCAAGAGTTTTTTTTATTAAAGAAAAGTTTTTTGCTAAAAAAATAAAAAAAATAAATTAATTTTATTTAAACTGAATAAAAATTTTATAAAAGAAATTAAAGAACAAATGTTTTAAAAAGGGTTAAAAACTATTATTAGGTTTGGAAAAATTTAATTTAAATGAATAGATTTACTGCAAATATTTTTAGAATTAGAAATTATGAATATGTTAAAAAAATTACAATTATATCATATTCTTGAAGAAAACTTATGGTTTTTAACAGTCATCAGTATTTTTATTTTCTCACAATCAATCGTGAAATTCATGATAACACTCATGCGCATAAAAACGATTTCTTTACAATGTAAACTTAGCCTGGTCATGGAAAAAGAACTAATGTACTATGGTGACTTAGCAGCTATGTTTGAAATACTGAACAAATATATGCGATTCTCGCTTTTTGATAACCATTCTTTAATGTTAATTAAAAATATACTCTTAAATTTCTTAAATTTTGTTATGATCATAGAGAATTTTCGTTTACATTTATTTAGTTATAAAATTCTCAATCTTGTTTACGACATAACATTGTTATATCTTCATAGATATTTTTACGAGAGTATTGGTTTATAAAATAGTATTGAGATTACATATATCAGTAAAATGTATGATTTATAAATGTGTACTATATACATTAGTCAATCTTATATTGTACACACGTTTATTTGGGATACACATGTATAACAGATGTAATCTGTATAACTGTGGTTGTAAATGTAATAAACTATTGTTGATATTTCATACGTTAGACGGAGGTTATTTTCATATAATTGAGCTAAGATCATATATGTTAATCAGAAGCAATTTTCATAAACTGATACACATGTTAGTCAGGTTTTCTTTTCATAAAATGGTGTCGAAATTGCATAGGCCAGTCAGGGTCTATTTTTATAAAACGTCAGTCAGGCGCTGTTTTCATGAACTGTTGTCGATATTAAATATGTTAGTCAGATATGATTTATATATATTTGTGTTGATATTATATATGTTAATTAGGTGTTATCTTTACAAGTTAAAGTTAATACTGATTATGTCAGTCCAAAAATTTGTTTTGTAAATTTATACAAAATAAGTCGGAGTTGAAAGATTACATTTTACTCTCTCTGCAATTCAATGGTATTTTTAGTAAATTTATGTTGAAATTAAACGTGTCGATCACATGTTTTTTTTTTCCATAACTTTCTGTTGAATAGTCTTATTTTTGTTATCGTTAAATATCATTACAATCTAAACTCATTTCCATGTAAAGATCAAACGAAATACATTTATACTTGTATCATTAATACATTAGGATCTCGATTAGTATACCAGATTTTGGTCCGAATGATATGCTATCATTATAGAGCTGTATTAAAGAATTTTGTTGAGGGCATAATATCTCTACACTTTAAAACCTACTTTGTACAAAGTTGCGCTTATCAAGGTGTATCGAGAATATCTGCGTTAGTCAAATGTAATTCTTATACTTCTTTACTTTTCGTTTTCGTAGTTAAAGGGATATTTTTTACATTCCAGATACGTTTTTTTTTACAGTTATTAAATGCACTTGCAATTTTTGTTCAAGCAATAATATTCTCTGTAAGAACTAATTCCATATGAGTAATTATATTCAATTCTTATCACTTAATTGTCAAGGAATTAGACAGTTTGAAAAACGGGCAAGATTAAAACAATATATTCTGTCACAAAAATGCCAGATTCTTCTATTATCAGAAACGCATATAACGGTAGATATTGAAAACTTAATTGCAAAAGAATTTAATGAATGGCAAATATTTCACTCATTTGGCTCAAGTAACAGTAGAGGATGCTCTATCTTTATTAATAAATCTATACATTTTGATATTATTGACACTCTTAAAGATACGTATGGGCGCTATTTACTTCTAAATATAACCCTAGACAACAATGTTTACACTATTCTTAACATTTATGCCCATAATGAATTATCAAAAAGAAACATTTTTTTCCACGATTTGTCGAAAATATTAAATGAAAATGCTCAGGGATATATAATTGTCGGCGGAGACATGAACGACATATTACAATCATCCGATAGATTTAATGTAAACAACAATATAAAAATTAATCCCGGGAAAGGTTTTGCAAATTTTATTAAATCTAATAATCTGATAGATGTTTGGAAACTTTTTAATGAAAACAAAACACAGTTTACCTGGCGAAGGAAAAATGGTACAGAAAAAAGTAGAATAGACTTCTGGTTAGTTGAAAGAAAATGCAGTTCCGTTAGTAGTAAAATCCGATATAAGACCCGCTTGTATTAAATACACAGATCATCAAGCAATATTTTTAAAATTACAACAACCATCAAAACGCGGAAATGGTTACTGGAAGATGAACATTTCCTACCTTAAAGAGAGTGATTATAAATTATTGATAGAAGATACAATAAAACAATGCGAGCTTGCTTACAGAAACACAGTATCAAAAACAGACTTTTGGGAATTATGTAAATTAGAAATTAAAAATGCTTCGATTACATATTCAAAATGGCGAGCAAAAGAAAGAAAAGAATATATTATAGAACTTGAAACTAAACTTAAAATATTACAAAACAATAGTATATTAGAATCCGAGCAAATTGAAAAATTAGAAAAAAGAAATCCAAGAACTATATGAAACAAAGGCGAAAGGCGCACAAATAAGATCTCGAATAAATTTTATTGAAAATGGAGAAAAAAACACGAAATTTTTTTTGAATCTGGAAAAGTCGAGACAAACGCGGAAAACGATTAACTCACTTAAAATAAATGGAAATGTACTTTCAGATGAAACGAAAATTTTAAAAGAAACAGTAAATTATTACAGAACACTTTACACTTCTAGTAAAATTCCAACAGATCATATAATAACATACCTTAACACTATTCAGTATGAAAACAAATTATCCGATGATGAAGCGAGTAAGTGCGAAGGCTATTTAAATTTGAATGAAATAAAAACTGCTGTTAATGGACTTAAGCCAAATAAATCACCAGGAATTGATGGCATTCCTGCAGAATTCTATCAAGAATTTTTCTATTGTGTAGGCTCACATCTCACAGAGTGTCTAAATGAATGTTTTTGATAAAAAACTATTATCTCATTCACAAAAAATAAGTTGTCTATCTTTAGTTTATAAAAAAGGGGACCCATTATTATTAGAAAACTATCGACCAATCTCATTATTATGTGTTGATGTAAAAAATTGCAACTCGTGCTCTTGCCAATAGATTGCAAACTGTAATTCATAAAATAGTAAGCTTAGACCAACAAGGTTATATTAAAACAGATTTATCGGATATATAACATACGTTTAATACAAGACATAATAGATTATTCAGAAAAACTTCAAATAGATGGTTCGATAATGTTTCTAGATTTTCGTAAGGCCTTTGATACTCTAGAATGGAATTTTTTAATTAATGTACTTAAACAATTTGGTTTTAAATCGAACTTTATAAACTGGGTCGAAACATTTTATAATGATATTAAATCATGTATTTTTAACAATGGACATAAATCAGAGATATTTAACTTAAATCGAGGTATTAAACAGGGATGTCCATTATCTGCTCTTTTATTTATATTAGCTGCTGAAATTATGGCCATTGAAATAAGAAACTCAAACAGTATAGAAGGGATAAAAATCGAAAATAATAATAAACAAATTAAAATAGCACAGCTTGCTGATGACACTACTCTTTTTCTGAAATCTGAACAAGACATTCTGAATGCAATAAATCTGGTAGAGCGCTTTGGCAAATACTCGGGGTTACAACTCAATAGCAAAAAAACTGAAGCAATGTGGATAGGAAGAAGTAAATCACGAACTGATAAAGTAGGAAATATAACATGGCCGAATAAACCAATTAAAGCACTAGGAGTCTATTTTGGCATACAATACGAAGAGTGTTCTAAACTCAATTGGCAGTCAAAACTAACTGAATGTCAAAGTCTAATAAAAAACTGGTTAAAACGTAAGTTAACGATGTATGGAAAAGTTCAAATTATAAAATCGTTATTGATACCAAAATTTACTTATTTGTTTCATTCTTTAGTTGTGCCAGAAAGTATCGTGAAAGAAATCAATACAATGATATTCAAATTTTTATGGGACAATAAACAAGAAAAAGTAAAACGTGCAACTTTAATAGGCAATAAATTACAAGGAGGAATAGATATGCTAGACTTAGACTCATATATAACTTCTTTAAAACTTAAATGGGTAAAAGCTTTAACTGATGAATCAGAAGCAAACTGGAAATTAATTCCGAAACGCCTACTGAAAGATTTTGGTGACAATTTTTTAATATTTTATTGTAATACAGACACTATTAAAAGTCTCAATTGTAGTAATGTGACTGAATTTTATCAAGAACTTATTAAAATATGGATAAAAACTCGCGATTTACATAAGGAAAATCAAAAATTTGACATTTGAACAAATAAGAAAACAAATAATCTGGGGCAATAGATTTATTAAAATTAAAAACCAATGTTTGTTTTTTAAAACATGGATTAAATCGAATATATATTTTTTAAATGATTTACTTAATGATCAGGGTGAAGTAGATCAAAATGTTATCTTAAATAAGCTAGTAGATAAACGCAACTGCGTCGTTGAATTAAACTTGCTCTTTAAAGCTTTACCTCTAGCCTGGAAACAAACTATGAAAACGTTTCACTCTTCGCAAACAAAAATAAAACAGAAAAACGTCTTAAGATAAATAACAAACCTTTTGAATTGATGGATTCAAAAACAATATATCAAATATTAGTAAACAAAGTATTCATTAAACCCGCTACACATTCGTATTGGTCAAATAAATATGAGACAAAACTAAACTGGAATGATATATATATAAATTCATTAAAATAATTCCTGACGATCGATATAAACAATTTAAATTTAGAGTAATTAACTTGATATTTTCAAGCAAAGAAACGCGCTATAAATTGAAATTGGTTATATCTCTACTATGTAATAAATGTTATGAAATAGAAGATTATCAAAACCTTTTTATCGATTGTATGGCAGTAAATGTATTTTGGCAGAAAATTTTATATATATTTCAAGAGTGCGGAATTCAAAGAAAATATACGTAGACTAGACATCCTTATTTTCGGTTATAAAATATCTCAAGAAGAATACTTTTACATAAATGTTTTATACTCACCATTGTAGGTTTTTAGTATTTATAAAGCTTACTTTTGTAGTAATAATTGGTCAAATGAATTTAACATTTTTAAAACTGTTTAAAACAGAATTTGAAATAATTTATCAATACTTTAAATACAAGAAGACAAAAGTTAATTTTTTTGACAAAATACTACAAATTTTAAAAGATATATACTAACCTCTAGATAGTATGTTTATGTACGTTGTAACTCTAATACATATGAAAATCTCAAATTGAATTTGTTAAATTATGTCATTGTATATATGTATAATTATGTATAATATTTGTGAATAAAAAAAAAAAAAAGTCAGGAGCTCAAAATTTTTGACTGACACTTTGAAAATGCCAACAAGATTGATGGAATTTTATGCTAGAAAATGTCTTGGTGACTGAAGTGCTATTTAAAGTATTTTAGAACCATATGTATTATTTACGCCATTTACCTTTAACCGGAATGAAATGATTTGCCAAATATAAATGGATTTAACTCATTACAGGACTTAACCAGTACCTTTAGGCGCATTACAATTTTTTTTTCTCGCCGATTTTTATATTTTTCATCCATTAATATATATATATATCGGTTTGAAAAGATGAATTAGAACTTCTAAAGTTCATTCCGTTTGGTAAAAAGGCAAGATTTTAGCATTTTATCATTCAAGTGCCTTGTCCGGTATATACCGGAATACGGTATTTAGTGTGGTGCTCCAATCCTTTTACTAGTCTCACTCACGGAAACTTGAGGTGTTGAGCTCAAAACGCCTTTAAAATCCAAATGAAATTTATATTTGTCAATCCCAGCACATGTACTTATTATATATATCCAAAAGAACTTAATATAAGCCGTTTTGAAAAGAAAAAAAAACATATTTCAACGTCTATAGTAATACACAAGATAAAAATGTTCGCCAGAAAAAATCCGCACACCTACCGTCAAACACCATGTACATTTTGTATTTTATTCCATTTCCAATATCTTAACATGATCCTTTTGTCCATCGAGACTGAACATATTATTCTCCACAATGATGGTCAATTCTAAACTTCAACATCAACAAAAAACAACGCAGCAGGCGAAATAAACATCAAGGTTATCGTCATTGTACTACATTTCGACAAAGTAAAAATTGGCTCCCCAGCTTTGCCGTATTCACATGCGCCGCGCTCTGAATATGGGAACCAATCTACTACCGAATGGCTGCGACTATAGCCAGATTGGTTCTCCTCTCTTAAGCGCGGCGCATTCGAAAACAGCAAAGCTGGGAGCCAAATGCGTATTTGTCGAAAGATTTTGTAAATGGTGTAAAAGGGCGAAAAAAATTGATGTTTATTTCGCCTGTTGCGTTCAAGTGTCTGTGATCCCACTCAATATAAATTTTGCTGTTGTTTTTTTCTGTCTAAATATCATATTTTGTGGACCTGTAGATTGATATTGAATAAGAGCCGGTTGAACCGGGTGATGCTCCCCGAAAAGGTTTTGGACACAGGAAGGTATACCTCTTGTTGCGTCAGAGTTATGTCACAGACAAAGTTCAAAGTGTAAAAACAACCCAAATATTGTGCACGACACATTGTCTCAATATGGTGATCATTTTTGTGAAATAGTTGTAAAATCAGACTTCAAATAACGAATGACATGAGTTTGCTGCAAGGTCATGCTGTGACCTTGACCTTCAAGGTAGCGACCCAAATGTTGCATGCGACATGTTGATTCAATATGGTGATCATCTCTGTGAAATAGTTGTTAAATCCGACTTCAAGTAACGAAGTTATGGGCCGGACACGATTTTGCTGCAAGGTCATGCTGTGACCTTTACCTTCAAGGTGACCAATATTTTAGGCATGACACGTCGTCTCAATATGGTTATCATTTCTGTGAAATAGTTGTAAAATCCGACTTCAAATAATGAAGTTATGTGCCCGACACAATTTTGCTGCAAGGTCATGCTGTGACCTTGACCTTCAAGTTAGCGAGCCAAATGTTGCGCGCGACACGCCATTTTAATATGGTGATCATTTCTGTGAAATAGTTTAAAAATCTGACTTCAAATAAGGAAGTTATGGGCCGGACACAATTTTGCTGCAAGGTCATGCTGTGACCTTGACCTTCAAGGTAGTGACCCAAATGCTGTGCGTGACACGTCATCTTAATATGATGATCATTTCTGTAAAATACTTTTTAAATCCGACTTCAAATAGCGAAGTTATGGGCCGGACACGATTTTGCTGCAAGGTCATGCTGTGACCTTGACCTTCAAGGAAGCGACCCACATGTTGCTCGCGACACATCGTCTCAATATGGTGATCATTTCTGTGAAATATTTTTAAAATCCGACTTCAAATAATGAAGTTATGGACCGGACACGATTTTGCTGCAAGGTCATGCTGTGACCTTGACCTTCAAGGTAGCGACCCAAATGTTGCGCGCGACACGTTGTCTCAATATGGTGATCATTTCTGTGAAAAAGTTTTAAAATCCGACTTCAAATAACAAAGTAATGGGCCGGACACGATTTTGCTGCAAGGTCATGCTGTGACCTTGACCTTCAAGGTAGCGACCCAAATGTTGCGCGCGACACGTCGTCTCAATATGGTGATCATTTCTGTGAAATAGTTTTAAAATCCGACTTCAAATAATGAAGTTATGGACCGGACACGATTTTGCTGCAAGGTCATGCTGTGACCTTGACCTTCAAGGTAGCGACCCAAATGTTGCGCGCGACACGTCGTCTCAATATGGTGATCATTTCTGTGAAATAGTTTTAAAATCCGACTTCAAATAACAAAGTTATGGGCCGGACACGAATTCGGGACGTACGTACGGACGGACGGACGGACTGACGGACGGACGGACAACCCGACGACTATATGCTCTCCCGAAATTTTTCGGGGAGCATAATAATTCAAGAGGGATTCTCAAGTTTCATCATTTATTGTTCTTTTTTATTATTTTACAACCGAGGTCAAACACCCCTAAAAACAAAACTTATTTTACCCTGGCTACTTCGATTGAACAACTATAAGTATACTCTCCTGAACATTATGTGATAACAAAAATCTTATATTGATTTGCATATTGTATAATAAAATATCTACACTTCCCAGAAAAACTTTAGACTTTGATACAGACTTGTCTTATGCATTTTATGATACAAGTCTTAATAAACTGAAAACTGAGATCCTTCACATACTAGGGATTTAAGTTATAAAAAAAGGCTTTATATGCGGCTTATTTTAACATTTTCAAAATTACCTTTTCTGTTTTGGGTTTGAAGATTTTGGTAATATTTCTCTGTAATGAAACTGTAAGATTTATAACAGGTACGTTTTGTTTATTTCAGGGATCATTCAGTAAACTTCATGGAAAGCCACCAAGTCTAAATTTCATATTTACATCTGGACACCTTGTGACATTTCGGTTAACAAGAGGCGAGCTAGAGAGAAATTTTGATATCAGAATTGTAGTAACGCCTGTACCCTCTTCGTCCTGTGAGTATACACACACAAAAATGATTGTATAGAATTATAAACTGATAATATGTAACAAGTTCAGACTAAACTCTATGTTTATACTTAATTGTTATATCTATGCCCCAAAAATGTGTTAAAACTAAATTCCTGTTCATACTAAATAATGACATATACGCAAAATGATATTTCTTTGTACCATATGACATAACGTCCCGGACTTCCGGGATTGTCCCGGGAATTAGGTATCTATCCCGGAGGCGTCCCGAAGATGATTTATGTCTCGGTAAAAATAAAAATCTAAAACAATCAACTTTGCAGCCATGAATTTTATATTTTTATGTAATCATATTTTCAAGTTAATATTAACTATAATTATAGAACACTAATAACGGAACGATTTTCCCCATACAGTTTAGCAATATACAGTAAATGGGGACACAAATCCTTTGACGAGTAAATCTATGTACCGGGGGTAGCTTATACAATTACGGGTATTCTGCGCCTCGTCTGATCAAATAGGTTGAGTAACAGCAATGTTATTGATAAAAAACATACCCCTAACGATAACGAACTTGGCATAGTAAGAGTATTGTTGTGAAAAATGAGGAAATAAAATTCATTGGTCAACTTTATTGGTGTTGAAATAAGTCATATTAAAAATCAAGAAATTTATATAACAAATGAAATCGAGGTTAATTATCATTTTGAAAAAAAGTCAGAACACATGATCATGTATGTGTGTTCATTAACATCTGTTTAGTTTTCAGTTCACCTGATTTCATCCTTTGTCCGATTTGAATGCGATGCCAAACAAAAAAATTTATAAGTCAAATAATTTTACAAATCTTGAGAAGTTCAAAACATTTACTAGATGGGTAGTGAAATAACACACATGTTATCCGGTGTATCGAAACACATATAAATGCACGTCACACTATTTGTCATTTCACACATTGATGAGATTGGTATAATACAAACATCGCTAAAATTACGATTATTATAATTTTAAATTTTAGTCCCAGGGTGACATAGCTTTAAATCGCGTTTATTAAAGTCCTTGAGTATGAGAATAGAAATAAATTCGTGTTCACGACCTCTAATCAAGGAGTTACATTATTATGTGCTTTGAAAATAAAACTATCAAACCTTTGTATTTTTTAGGTTATTTATCTATATAATCTATTCTAAACTAATGGTTAATCTTTCTGACTTTCTGATTAATATCAAAAAAATATAATGCTCAAACGAACATTTATCGATATTGTAAGTTCCAAAAAGCATTATTTGTAAAGATATTACCGAATTTAGAGTTCATGTAAATTAAGGGAGGTAATTAGAAATTTATTTTCTAAAGTCTAATTAAAATTGAAATGAATGCATATATTTTAATGATTACATATAATGTGGACAAATATTTGCATAGCCTTCGGTGTTTGAAAATTGTTTTAGAAGCATAATTATAAAGATATATGAAATTATTTTAGTTTCGAACAATACGCAGTTTATGGCATCTGTTACATCTATAGCAAATATTTATGATTTTACGTAAATTCGATTTACTCTGTTGCACATTCCTTTATAAATTTGAACGATTTTCACGTACTTGTACAGTATATAAGAGAGTATATGTGTAAAAGCGTCACTCGAGGTCTGTATCAGAATACGGAACAGTTCGAAAAATGACAGAAGAAAGCATACATATTCCCGTCCCACCCACTCTTTTTATGTTCAGTTTTATTTTTACAGTCTTTTCTTAGTTTCAGATATTTTCGGTTGATTTCATCATGACTCCGCCGAAATTCGAGAAAGCCCTTATTCCAGCAGATGTTTTTTGCAATAGACTAGAGAAATTTTTGTTCTTGAAATGTAATAATTCTGTCAAATACAACGACCTAAACCTATAATGTTTGTTGTTGTTGTTGTCGTTGTTTAGAAGTATTTAAGAAAAGAAAATAATTGATTTACTCACGGTTAAGTGAGTAAATAAAGTTTCACTTAAGTGTGGTAACAATCTTAATTATACACTTTACAATATTTACTGACGTGTTCAGTATTCATTAACATGTCCATTATTCACGTACATGTGTTTATTATGCATTAACGTGTCCATAACTCACGTGTGTGTTCACTATAATTCATTTATGTGTTCATATTCATGTCCGTGTTCAACATTCCTTCCCTGTATATTCTAGCCAGTTACGAATTTCAATTTTTCAAAAAAAAGAAGAGTTTATTAAAACACGCATAAAGACCTCATGTTGGCCATATTCTGAATTCAAACCATATAGGGACCAGCATAAAAGATACAAGAAATACAAATTCCAAGCCGATCCGACTTCAGACACTGAAAGGAAAATGTTGCAATTTTCAATGATAGTCTTGCTTTGTAGTAACAGATACAAAGTGTCTCAACGACTTACAACGACTACATAAGTGCAGCGGACAAGACTTCGATAGGTTTTGTCTTACCTTTAAAGGAACTCCACTGAGGTCCAAAAGCCTTAAAAATATAATTTGATTTTCTTACATAATTCAGCTGGGACACGTAAAACAAAGATATGCAAAAGAAAATTAAACAATATTTAAACTTAAAAAAAAATAAATTCTATTTTATGCTATTCTTAGCCCGATATGACTGAAAAGCTTTGCAACGCTTTTTAGTTTTGGATCATTTTCACAATAAAACGAAATGAGCAGCGGATGGTCTGAAGTTTTTCGCACAGGTTTTAAGTCTACACTAACATCAGATGGAACTTTCATGTCGAAATATTTGTTTCAATTCAAACCTCGGAGGAGTCCCTGTAAAGTAACTGAAGGAAGTGTTTTAACGTGCATACTTAAAAAAACAACACACAATATTGCAGTGGGCAAGATCTCGATAATATACTGTATGTGTAGAAATATTCGCGGGCTTCAAATTTTCGCGATCTTCGCGGTGACATTCGATCCGCGAATTCATGTTTAGCGCGAATATTTCTACACCAATAATTTCTTAATAGTCATATTTTCGCGCTTCTGTAGAACAATGTATATCAGTATGTGATATGCTTTCGCACTTTTTATTTAAATCTTTACTGAGTAATTGGGTTTTGTTTTCCAAGTTATTCATCATTTAAAATCGTTTATGTTTGTGTTTTTTAATTGTTTGTTCAGAAAAACCAAAACATGATCTGATCAGATATCAAGACTTTTATGACGCAAACTGTGAATAATTATGCACGTTAACGGGCATTCTTTTGTTTGCTGTAATCTTCCGCTAGACAATGTTTTTTTTTCTGTACAATAGAGTATCGTTTGACACCTGTTATTGAAAATAACTGTGAACTCCCACGATGATTACAGTAATTTGCCTTTTTTAACCTGAGTGGTCTACGCGAATTTATAATTTTCGGCAGTCACCTCCGCGAATTCAAAATAGCGCGAAAATTTGTATAGACCCCCAAAGTGGACCTTCCGCGAAAATTTGCTTCCGCGAATTTAAATACACATACAGTACTCGGTTCCAAACTAAAGTGTGCTTGTTGAATATTTAGAAAATTAGCAGACGTTTCTTTTGCAAATTTGGCATGGTTAGTCCTAAGAACATCGATCCAATATAAAACATATCCGTGCTGGCACGGAATTTTCGCTTTATACGGCAATACATAATATAGCCTGATTTGCACGTGCAGTCCGAAGCGAAGGTACATGTCACAGGAAATGTGTATAGACATAATCCTTACACCCACTTCATATGAATTGTGAAAATTGCTAATTTCAGAGTTGTCTTGCAACTTTCATTTTCGGACCTAGTCCATTCTCGAGACAAAATCATATCATAATGACACCGGAATTTAAAGTTTAAAGTCACGATTATAATGTATACATGTTCTGATCTTGATTTTGGTACCAAATATGTGGACATATAACATAATGGGCAATGGAAAAATCGCCGAAAACAAAGTGCACACTTTTTTTAGTCTAGTGTATATAATTTTTGTTTTAACTTAAATGTAACAGGTAAAAGTCTCTATTTAAGATCCCTCGGATGACTGTATGAACTGTACAAAATGTCGGGAGGAATATTTGGTAGATGGGGAACTATCGCCGGACTGTCCAGAAGGTTGCAAAAGTAACAAGATGGATAATGGTACTAATGATTTGAGCCGTATCACGACAAAACCAACATAATGGGTTTGTGACCAGCATGGATCCAGACCAGCCTGCGCATCCGCGCAGTCTGATCAGGATCCATGCTGTTCGCTATCAGTTTTTCGACTTGTAAAAGGGTTGATAAGCGAACAGCATGGATCCTGATCAGACTGCGCGGATGCGCAGGCTGGTCTGGATCCATGCTGGTCGCAAACCCATTATGTTGGTTTTGTCATGACGCGGCTCATTTATCTTTCATGTAAAATAATTATTCGTGGTACTGTGATGTGAATATGTTTGTTTTTGCTCGGAATAGTTATTATCCTCGTATTCATCATTATGGAGGCGTAATCCGAAACATTGAATTTCAAAATGATGCATTATTTTTCCAATCACGTGATGTTGTCATTTTTAGAGTAACTTCGCATCAATAGTAGTTCATTCATGCTTAATTCGGTCAGTGAATTTCAACTTTACTAATATATAAGAACTCCCGTTTAGAATATATCTGCGCCTTTTTAGGGTTTTGGTACAAGTCTCTCCAACCGACAGATTTTGCCCAACACTTTAATATGGTGGCTAATTTGGACCGCTTTTGTGCGTCGTGTTGGCGCTAGCGACAACAGGACAAAGCGCCAAATGGCGCGTTGTCGGACTTTCGTCTCCAACGATGTACGCCAAACGGCGCGTTGACGTGCGGCGTGTTGTCGCGATGTCACATTGTCGCTCGATTCAAATCGAAGGCTTGGCTTATAAGCCAAGCGACATCGCGTCGCACGACAAAGCGCCATTTTGCGTGCTTCGCTAGAGACAGGACGACAGCGCGCCGTTTGGCGCTTTATCGTATTGTCGCTAGCTAACGATATAGGTTGCGTTGTCGCTATCAACATCGCAACGCGAAATGTACCAAATCAGCCACCATACTTAAATTACAATCTTTTTTGTTTTGTTTTAAGTAATAAGGGTCAAGGTTTAAGGTGGAGACTAAAGAGTATAATAATACATATTTTTGACTGAAACAAATTATCTTTTCTTTTTTTTATTCAGATTTCATGAATCGTTGTGGCACGACGGTGCTATGTGCTAAAAAGGAGGGTGTTCAAAAATGTGCGTGTACCCACCAGGCATGTACCAGCGGTAGCAACATGCGGAAGTTACCAGTATACCTATTGCTGTCATTCTTGTTTGCAACTTTATCTCTAAAACATCTTGTATGACCAAATATTTTGAATCTTTGAAAAATTGTAAAACTGTGTATTATGTATACAAGGAATTGTGATACTGCAACCATTCCGAAAATATACATAAACTCTATTTTTATTACATTTTTTCGTTATGTATTTTGTGATAGTTTCTCCATTTGGATCATAAACCTTTTACCTCATTACCTCATATTGACGTGTTTCGACGGCTTTTCGACCCCCCCTTTGAGGCCTAGAACAGTGAAAAAATGTCCTATTTAAGCCCAAAAGACTGATTTTCGTTTGAGAAATGTTAATAAAAAAATGATCACTTATCGCCGTCCTTATCAAAAAGGTACATCAAGGGGTGCTAGAGGGTGGGTGATATGCAGTGATTTTTGGCAATTTTGAGAGGTCCCCCCGGTGTCATGGTAACAGGAAATTTAAGTTACAGAGGCTTTGGTCCAGTCCACTTTTTTGCCAAGTTTCATCAGTATTGACACATTTTTCATAGCAGTTTAACTTGTAACAGGAGACTATTCAATGAAAATGGCCATACATGTATTTCACAATATGCTCATGCACTCACTGTATTTGTATCCTTTGTATTTAAAACAGTATAGTGTTTGTTAAATGTATTGTTTGTTAGAGTGATTAAAAAATACTCAACAGCAAAAACCGGCTGCGTCTTGATATATTACCCAGGGCTGCGTTTCATAGAATCCAAAGTCCCAGGACTTACGACCAACTATAGAACTAGCTTAAGAATATTTCAATAAATATTTTGATCTTTAGTGTTAGTCTTTGACTATCATTCTACTGAAAAAAGTCCACAGTCTTTTTATGGTTATCTACATGGCTGTTAGTATTTATATAGGAGTCACAAGTTAAGACATTTTCTTTGCGACACAAAACCGTCTCAATTTTGGTCCAGACCAAGGAATAATTGAGTTATGTTTACATGTATATTTTGTTATCTAGAATAAAATGAAAACAAAGCAAAATTGTATTGTTTTTTTCGTCACTCATTTATTCATATACAACAATAAGTAAAGGACAACATGTTGTCCTCAATTATACAACGTTTTGTAATATAAAAATATCATCATCATTTCATTCATCAAGTAACCATGATTTCAGTGAAATGAACAAGAAAATATGTACAATATAGCCATATGTAAGTATTCAAACCGTACAGCCTAAAATTCTTCCTTGCTACCTAGGACATAATATATATATGATATATTATACATAATGTTCCTGTTGCTACCAATTTAATACTCGTAATTTGCCACTTTTCCACCCTTTGTCTCGTTAATTAAGCTATTGAGGCATTTTACTTACACCATTTGGTCATATGGAATGACACAAAATAATGTTCTGAAAAATCTTAACTCACTCTGAAAACAACAACAATTTACCTTACCATGTTTTCAAATGAAAAACTTTACATATTTCATTAACATGACATTAAATTTCAAACATGATTTTTAGATAATATGTATTATAATTTTAACAAATAGCTCGGCAAAAGTTTGTCACACCAGCTCATCACCGTCCTGTCACGTAGATCTACTACGGTGTTAATTCCTTGTAATTAAAGTCCGTATACATACAAATGTTTGGCAGTCTGCATGTAAATAGATGTTTGACAGTCACCTTTCATTTTTATTTTGTTTGGTTGATTTCATGAAAATTTAATTAAATTAAATAATGTAGCAAACGAGACTTTCAGCAGACGACATTTTAAGCAGACAACAATTTTCCCAAGCTGGTACCAGACCAGTATGTCATCGTTTTGCCAGGTACCAAGTCGTTTGACAGCAACCCTTTATAATTTTGTTGATTTTATGAATATTGAATAAAAATAAAGTTAAGTGAGGCGGACGACAATTTTCGCAGCTGGTACCAGACCAGTGCAGCAGCAGCATCTTCTTAGGTATCAAGCTGTTTGACTGTTACAGTACACTTTATTTTTCGTTAATTTCGTATATAAGTTAAGAAATCAAGCAGACGATCTTTTAGCAGACGGCAATTTTCTTAGCTTACTTG
Organism: Ruditapes philippinarum; assembly: GCF_026571515.1. NCBI lineage: Eukaryota > Metazoa > Mollusca > Bivalvia > Venerida > Veneridae > Ruditapes > Ruditapes philippinarum. The sequence continues at coordinate 112,562 of NW_026863539.1, forward strand.
TACAAATACCTAAGCGTATTTTTAGATACCAAGCAGTTGGAAAGTCATGCACACTTTATTTTCTTGTTAAATTCGTGAAAATTGGCATTTTTTAGCAGACGACAATTTTTCCCAGAATGCTAAAGGGTTAAGTGAATATCAGGTCACATGATTCAATATCAATGATATATAAATTACTGGTAGTCAATGACTCAACATACATAGTATGCCTACAATACCAGCCTTTCCTCTAGCATTGTCCTTATTGTTTCATACAACCTAGCCTACAATACCTTGAGCATTGTCCTTCTTATTGTTTCAACCTAATTTAGGACTAGAAAACAACTAGAAAGTCAATACTGATAATTAATTTTGGCTCAAAAGTTCTGTGGTGGATACTGGTTAAAACTAGGGGTCATTTGTGGCTGTTGCTGGGCGGGTACTTGTCTTTGTAGTTGGGCTAGTATAGCTGCAGTCTGTTGTTGCTGATTGGATTGCTGCATCTGTTGTTTTTGCTGCTGCATCTGTAACATCTGTTGTTGTCTGTATTGCTGCATGCGTTGTTGTTGCTGCTGTTGCTGCTGTGGTGTTGGCATACGCTGCATGTAGGCGCCTGCCCCACCCGCGGGACCGACGGTCGGGGACTGGCCCATCTGGTTGTAGGTACCCATACCGCTCATTGTGGACGGTGGGTTCATTCCACCTGACTGCATGGGGATTCTGTAAAAATAAATTATTTTAAATATACATAATAAGACTTACATGTAGTAAAAGAAAATTGTGCTGATAATTGCTACAGGGTCAACACCTATTCTGGCAACGCAATAACTGGATAAAATCAAAACTAAAGAAGTCAATCCTATCAACATTCAATTCAACAAATCAGTTACGGCAAGCTCTGGCCCATTTTCTCTCCTTCATCACTGAGGGTTTGAATCCTGCCAGGGACTCTGAATTCAATCATGTGAGCAAAGCTATACAACTTTACATATGGTCAGTTGTTCAACAAAGGTGCCAGCTAGTTATGAAGCAGCTGAGGTCTAGCAAAGCTGGATGGATGGACGCCACTTTATGTTTGCCAATTGTTTGTTTGATTGGGATTTACATCACACTGACACATTATAGGTCATATGGTGACGTTCCAGCTTTTCTGGTGGAGGAAGACCTCAGGTGCCCTTCCCTGGATCATTTCAGGCACTAATGGGCACCAGAGTAGAACCACCGCATTCTGTAAGCTAGCTGGATAGCTTCCTCAAATGAAAGAGTCCAAAGTCCCTGCCGGGACTCGAACCGGGACTCGAACCCACGGCGGTGAGGGACAAGTGGTTTAAAGTCAATGAACTTAAGCCACTTTACGTTGACAAGTGTTTAAGTGCTTTAAAAATCCTGAAATAAAATAAGAATACTCTGATACCTTGATGTGCCAGAGTATGGCACTTGAGTAGGCTGGCTTTGTGGTGTGATATAATTAGTCTGCTGAGGTAATGATGACATCATCGAGGGATTCTGGGTACTCTGATACGATTGGTTGAAATTCTGTGACATCATACCGGTAGACATGGGTTCCATTGGTGGTTGAGACGGCATGGTGCCATAGTTAGACTGGTATGTTGATTGGTTGATAGGACCTGCAGTGAATAATGTTTATATTATAAATACACGAAGGAAAACAATATAAACGGCCCATGAAGCATAAGTGTTAATCAAGCTGGACGGATAAGAAAGTCAGAATTTCTTTATTTTTGATATAACTTTATACAAATATTTTGATATAATTCTATACATATGAGAAGATTTTGTTTATTTTACGATGAACTTATACAGTAAAGGTCACATGGCGCCAAAACGGGAACGATTTTGGAAACCTCCGTTGTTACAAACTTTAGGTCAAAACCACCTGACCTGCTGGAGCTAAGAGATGCATAGACTCCAGTTATATTTGAACCCATTTAGTCTCCTCTTCAGATCATGCAAGTATAAATGGTGGCTGCAATTCTTATGCCTCAACCATTAAATGCAACTCCTCAGCCACAGATTTTGAAAATGTGGAAAGGTATTAACAATGCAGAATAGCAAGGTGACAAAAATTGGATAATGGCCTAAAATACCATTACATTAAAACGCCCTAAATTCTGTTACCATATATACATGAACATGTATTAACATAAGTACTGCATAATTCTCAATTTTATTCTCAATTTATAAGGCTTCCTAATAATCTAACATACATGAAAGTTACCTATGTACATTGTAGCAAATACACATTCTATGTAAACAAGTATTCCTAATAATCACATTTTAAAAGGTGACATATTAAAATATCTTCCATGAATTACATACACTTATGTACCTGTAGTTAACTTAAAGACATAAATTAATTCAGCAAAAGTGACAGAAATGTCAGCCTTATCATAATGGTATCATAATGGTGCCCGCCTCAAAATTAACTTGTACGCCTTAAATCTGGAATTAAAATTCACGCATAGGTCACATTCTTACACTCTCTGATCTTCAATATGCGTATAATCTGAAAATGATTTACTTAAGGCTCAAAATTTATTATACTACTTTCAAGCCTATATAAACATGATTAAAACATAGACCAACAAAAAAACTTCTTAAAGTCATCAGTACCTTGAGACATGGACATCATTGCCGAGCTTGGAGCAGCACCGGGAACACTGTTACCATAGTGACCGGGGTTGTCTGCCATTCTATTTTGCGAGTACTGTTGCTGTAAACGGTGCCGAACCATCTGCTGCTGTCGCTGTTTTTGGAGAAGCTGCATATTTGTATGCATCGACTGCTGCGGCATATAACCGCTGGTGCCCGGCTGTCGTGATCGCAGCATCGTTTGAATTGCCTGTTTTGATGAAGGGAATGAAGCTCCAAATCTTGGTCCCGGAGCTGAAAATGTATATTGTAAACAAAATAAGAGCAAATTGGTTTATAAATATTTTTTTAGTTTGATTTTCTAGAAAGTAATGAGCAATGAGTTAAAAGTGTTTTGCTCTCAAGGAAACATTGACTTGCCCCTGACTGGGTTTGAACCCATACTGTTAGTGATCATTAGATTATTAGTCTTACATGTTAACCACTCGACCATTCCGCCACTTTGAAGAAGGGAAAATAGCAAATTAAAAAGTTTCAATGCAATGTTTTTCTTCTGCATGCAAAAAGTTATGTGTTGTCATCTGTTATGCAACCATGACAAAAAATTGTTAAACTGATCTGGTAACCCTTTACCTCCTAAATTTCTTAAATGGACTTGTTCACCCTTCTATTCGGGACTATCCATTATCAATTTTGGGGATATCAAGATGAAAAATTAAAACTAGTCAGCCAACAGTATAGAGCCTGGTCAGAAGAAACACAATTTATGGACAATTTTGTCAACTCTCCCATCTTGAATGAAGAGGTCTCACAAAGAGCCTAACTATCTTGAATGAAGAGGTCTCACAAAGAGCATTACTAGACTGTGTATTTACCATCTAATTGAAATTTAATTTCATTTTACAATCATGAGGCATATTGCTTTAACACATTCCTTCACAAATATCACCTTTTGTGTTCCAGATCATTAATTAACTTACCCATTGGATAAAAAACACAGTCTAAAAGTTACACCTGTTACTGTGATATATTTATACATGCAGATAATGTTTCTGTGACCTATTTATAGATCAAGTAAAAATCTATTTATAGATAATGCTGCAGGGATCTATTTATAGATCATTAGAAATCTATTTATAGATAATGTTACCTGGCTGCATTGCTTGTTGGGGCATATAAGCAGGCTGTTGCTGGGTTTGTGGGGGTCCTCCATACCAGTTAGAGGCTGGGGCTTGTTGGGGGTAAATTGGATCTGAGTAACCAGGATTGTACCGTTGAGGCATCGAGGGCTGAAATTTGAAAACAGAAATGGTAATCAATAAAGTCATAATAAATGCAACAAGAACAGTGCTTGATAGTAAAGCCTGGATAATGTAGAATTTTCTAAGTTCAAAAAAGGCAATAATTCTGTCAAAATTCCATGTTAGAAATATGGGCCTTGAAAAGTGATTTCCTATAATGCTCTCAAATAAGTGTGTGAAGTTTTAACCCATTCCCTTCAGTAGTTTTGGAGATACCAACTTGAACGCAAAAAACCCGGGACCCTCCAAATATCGTTTCGCAGCTCTACCGACTGAGCTGTCCGGCAGCTTACACATCTTCTCCTTTAAATAGTCTAATTAGTGAAAAGTTCTGAACCGTGACATAAATAATTATACAAAATATGAACCACATAACTTACAGGTGTGTATGATGATGAAGAGTTTGTGACTCGAGACCCTCGTCTCTTTCTTGTTCGGTTTGGTCGATTAGAATCAACAGATGTTGCCGTCTTCACTGGTTCCCTGCTCTGTTTCTCTTCCTGTTGCTAAAAATAGACAGAATTCAACGTGGAAATCAGGTTCCAGTGATTCCCCCCACCCCATCCCTATAATTTAGTCGATTTACCAAAGTAAATGTGTGTCAGTTAATTTGAAATACTGCAATCCTATTGGACAAAATATAATTTCAAACACTAAGTAACTTTTGAATAATATAGTATGAAACAATTGAAATACAAGTTTATATTAGCAATGCTCTAATCCTATGATAAATTTCCAACTTACAACTTTCTCTGGGGGAGGTTCTAACTCCTCAGGGGGTAGAGCTGGTGGGTCAAGGTAATAGTTGGCGGGTTTCTGTAGACAGTGGGAATGATACAACAATAATCTGAAAAATAAACATTTCACCTATTATATACAAGACAGATGTCAACTAAGTGCAATAACTGATTAACTCCTTTTAAATTTAGTAGAACTTATTCTGTTACTTCACTAAAATGACAGAGTATATTTGATAACACTTTTATTGTATAAAACTGAATAAAGTAACCTGTAAACAAAGAACACTTGTCTATACAGACTATGTTTTGTCCTTTGATTTGTATTTCTTCACAGGTTTGACTGTGTCGTCTTTCCACTATTCAGTATTGTTTTCTCATTCATCCTTGCTAGAGCACCAATTAGTTAATAATTTTCTCTCGATTCCATAAAAAGAAGTTTTCACACTAAATTCATTAATTGTGCCGCGTCGCGACAAAACCAACATAGTGCGTTTGCGACCAGCATGGATCCAGACCAGCCTGCGCATCCACGCAGTCTGATCGGGATCCATGCTGTTTGCTACCAGTATCTCTACTTGTAATAGAGTTGGTAAACGAACAGCATGGATCCCGATCAGACTGCGCAAATGCGCAGGCTGGTCTGGATCCATTCTAGTCGCAAACACATTACGTTGGTTTTGTTGTGACGCGGCTCAATTATTTTGGCATCACAACAAAAACACGATAAGAGCTTACCGTTTGACAGCATGCTCGACTAATGTATTGGCTTGATAGTAAAACAGGAACCCGGATATTGTAAAATGTTGTAAGCTTAAACAAGAGCTGTCGGTAGGACAGCATGCTCGACTATTCTTAGTGCTTGATAGTAAAAAAAATGCCTGATACAGTTACCTCCTCCTGTTTACAGGTTGGGGTCATGATGGTGAACAAGTGTGCAAAGTTTCAAAGCCATATGTCAATGGACTTTGAAAATATTTGAACTATTACAAAAACTTTAACGTAAATTCTAAGTCGAAAAAGGGGCATAATTCTGTCAAAATGCTTGATAGAGTTACCTCCTCCTGTTTACAGGTTGGGGTCATGATGGTGAACAAGTGTGCAAAGTTTCAAAGCCATATGTCAATGGACTTTGAAAATATTTGAACTATTACAAAAACTTTAACGTAAATTCTAAGTCGAAAAAGGAGCATAATTCTGTCAAAATGCTTGATAGAGTTACCTCCTCCTGTTTACAGGTTGGGGTCATGATGTTGAACAAGTATGCAAAGTTTCAAAGCCATATGTCAATGGACTTTGAAAATATTTGAACTGTTACAAAAACTTAAACGTAAATTCTAAGTCGAAAAAGGGGCATAATTCTGTCAAAATACTTGATAGAGTTACCTCCTCCTGTCTACAGGTTGGGGTCATGATGGTGAACAAGTGTGCAAAGTTTCAAAGCCATATGTCAATGGACTTTGAAAATATTTGAACTATTACAAAAACTTTAACATAAATTCTAAGTCGAAAAAGGGGCATAATTCTGTCAAAATGCTTGATAGAGTTACCTCCTCCTGTCTACAGGTTGGGGTCATGATGGTGAACAAGTGTGCAAAGTTTCAAAGCCATATGTCAATGGACTTTGAAAATATTTGAACTATTACAAAAACTTTAACATAAGTGGTTACGCCGACGCCGATGCTCGGGTGACTGCAATAGCTCTACTTATTCTTATCGAATAGTCGAGCTAAAAATGGTCATAATTCTGTTAAAATCCAAGTCCAGAGTTATGAGCCTTTGGCAGTGAACTCATATTAGACTCTCAAATAAGTGTGTGAAGTTTCAACCTATTCCCTTCTGTAGTTTTTAAAGTACAAACTTGCATCCCCCAAAAAATAAACCTGAATGAGTACATTAGCTTTCCATATTCTTTGAATAGTCAAGCTAAAAATGTTTTTTTTTTTTTAGTCGGTGGGCGGGATGGCAAGCTGAAGTTAAGGGGAAGTAGATGATGAAAAAAGTTTAGTTTTAAATTTTAACACATGGAAAGTATTTTTTATACCTGTGCTGTTCCTCATATTTCAAAGGTTTCTTCTCAATTTTCACCGCTCCAAAAAATGTCCACGACAATGGAGGTGGATTCTTTGTGCTCTCAATCACATCCCATGGACTCACCATCTCTATTTTACCCACCTGTAAACCCTGTAATATATATAAATATTTATATTCATATTACTGCAAGTTTGTAACATCACTTTTCATTGGATAATATTTAAAATATTGAATGTCTGTAACATCGCTTTTCATTGGATAATTCAGACGTTAATCTTTCAGTCTAAACAAAACCATTCATCAGTTTTAGAAAAAATTTCGAAATCTGTACTGATTAAATAGCGTACAGTGCAGACCATGATCAGACAGCATGGTAGAATCGGTGCCTAAGAATCGTACGTCTGTGTTATATGAGAAACATTACGTTGAACTGTTACTATAAATAGTTATATTAAGATGAAAACTCATCACTTCAACGTTTTCTTTATGTATGCCTTAATTATAATGATACAATACTTTTAAACTATTTAATAATTTTTTGTTTGCTTGGTTTTAGGGCGCACCAACATAGTATAGGTTATATGACGCTGAAACATTAGACGATTTTGGCTAACCTCAGGTGTTACAAACTTAAAGCAACACCAGGAGTCTAAACCACCTCATCTTCTGGCTTTACGAGATACATAGTTTTAGACACCAGTAATTCAAACTCATTCAGTCAACTTTTACGATCATGCAGGGTTAAATTCTGATGCCTCAATCGTAAAAGCAACACCACCACAAAGGGCAAAACTATTCAATAAGAATATTTTCAACCATCATTATCATCGATTTATAGCAAATAAATTCAAACGAAAATGGAATTTGAAGCTATAATACAATATATAACAATTATACCTGTTTACGTTTAATGGAATCAAAGCCGGTAATCTTGTTGCCTTTAGTATCCACCAAAGTTCCATGAGGCTCCACAGTGACAACTTCATAATAACGTTTAGGCAAGGGAAGTAACTGTCTAACCTGGTCTGTAGCCTCAAATATCTTATCTCCTAGATCTTTCTGTATGTAATATAAATGTGAAACTTACATCAAAAATAATTTGTCTACCATTCTATACGAATAATATTTATGTAACAGTATAATCTACACAGATATTGGCACAAGTTAGCCACTCAGCTGTAGACAGCAGATTTAAATACAACTTGACCAATGGCACCATTTTATATCTTAAATTTGAATGATGTTGAACAATATTTAAACAAGTAATTTGCACATTGGACACAGATGCCCCCACATTTCAATTGTTTTATCAGTCTACATACTTACAGTATGGCAGCATGACTGAATGACGCAGACAAATCTATTTGCCCCCAGCCCCTAAAACTTGTAGGAGTAAAACAAATACCAACAAAGAAATAAACTTACACTGGAATAAAACATATTTTGAGTTTTTCCCAGTTTATCCAAGGTTACAAACAAACTTTTACAGTTACAGCTTCGAAAATAGTGCTACAGGTTGTCAAATTAATTGTGAACGGTATTTAATGCACCATGAAGCTTTCACAGTAAATTTTTGTTTGTACCGGGTGTTTACCTTAGAAAAGTCCCAGATTTGCCAAGTTCAGGATTACAACTATTGTAAAACTACCCTGATCAATAGCAGTAAAATAGCATACATGTTATCAGTCTAGCGGGGAATAAAAATCCCAACAACTTACCCTTAACTTTTTCACAAGGTTACTATGAGTTTTCCTGTTGTCATCAGATTTCTCACTTGGGTCAGGTACCAATGTTCCCAGCATTAAACAATTCAACATGTCTAACACAGTCGCAAATAATTCACTGTAATCAGAGAATAAAAATGTATATTGACATATTTATCTTAATTATTTGCATTTTCTTCTTCATTTTCTTTTAGATTTAAACATATACTATGCTCATCCTTGAGTTAAAAATATCACAGAAATTTATTGAAATCTATAAAAATTCTCAATGAATTTATTGAAATCTATAAAAATCAATGAATACAAGAATGAATAAACTATGTATGGGAAGCTTCGTTCCCTATTTCCTGGATAACTAACTGATAATTTACAATTATCGCAAGTGATCAACTTTAATACCCACATAATATTTGAATCAGCAGATCCAAACAAAGCATTACCTTCGTACAGTAACAGGTCAACTCCTATTAAATCAAGTAGGAGTTAATGTGTTTTTGCACCAAGGTGATAAAATGACCATTAGTCTCAATCTCCTAGGTCAATTGTCAAGAAGAAATTAAACCTCAGCCTGAAGATTGAAAAAGTTACACCTGAATTACTTACACCTTAATTACTAACACATGAATTATTTACACCTTACTTACACCTGAATTACTTACACCTGAATTACTTACACCTGAATTATTTACACCTTACTTACACCTGAATTACTTACACCCGAATTACTAACGCCCAAATTACTAACACCCGAATTACTAACACCCGAATTACTAACACCTGAATTAATAACACATGAATTACTAGCACCTGAATTACTAACACCTAAATTACTAGTTCCATGCTCTTCCTATTGAGGAATGCATGCGGGCAACAAAAACATGAAGATTTAACTTACTAGTTAGAATGAAGGTCTACCACTCCACTACTTATTAACTGTAACAAAAGTAACGCCCAGTCTGTAGTCAGACCCGTGTTACGCTGTATGGTATCGAACATCCCGCCTACCAGAGATAACCGTAGTTGTAACGTCTCGTGAATATTGTTTCTAATTTTAGCTTCGTCCGGGTACTTTTCCTGAAAAACAATATAAGAAACAGGATAAGACAATGACTATTTTATGGCTTGTTCGGATATCCGGATGACATAACTACTATAAACCCTCTCCCTTAAATAACTTGGAGCATAAAATTTGATGTCAGAAGATAAAATGCTGTCCTTACTGCTAAAAATTATGGTTATTTTTTCTTTTTTTTTCTTTTTTTTTAATGGTGAAATTAAAGGGGCTCCACTCTTTCAAATTGGGCTAAGAATCGCACAATAAATCAATTTGAAATTTAATAATTTTAAGAATATTTCTTTACTATCCTTTAAAAAAAATGTTTCAATTATAAATGCTTCACTTGATCTATGTAAGAATTTCAAATTTTATGTTTTTAAATTTTTTTGACCTCAGCCAAACTCCTTTAAAAAGAAACTCTGTTTATCCTGAAATAACATTCACTTGGTAATACTAACCAGCATCTCTCTGAAACTGGTGATGAATTTCTCGAGTTGGTTGAGTAAAGAATTGAGCAGACCTTCCCGCTGTTCATCCTGGCCCTTTAAACATGTTAATATCAAAGACAGGAATGGCTGATGACTCAACAAAGATTTACTGAAATATACATAATTCACAAATTATTATTTTTTTTTATGTTATCACTTATGTTCCTTCAAGAAATCTAACACTAACTTTTTTCTGTTGGGTGCATGAACACTGTAAAGGTCATAAGGTGATTTGTCAGCTTTACTGGTGGAAGAAGACCTCAGGTGCCCCTCCATGCATTATTTCAGGCATGAACAGGCACCTGAAAAGAACCACTAAAGTTCTGTTAAATTAACTGCAGAGCTTCCTCACATGAAAGAATCCAAAGTCCCTATCAGGATTCAAACCCACAGCAGTGAGGGGCAAGTGGCTTGAAGTCAACCACCATTACCATTTAGCCACAGACGCCTACTTACACTAGCTACTGCTCATTGAGTTGAATTGAGTATATTTTATGAGTGTAGGTTCAATACTGAATGTATTAAACAAATTAAACAAAATTATAGTAGGTGAGCCTCTTGCGGGCATAAAATTATTTTATTTAATGAGTTCAATAAATTTAACAATGATGCTACATGAACATAATTATATTTATTCATTTACAGTAAAAAGAATCACTTTTTCATTTACGCAGTTATAGTGTAATGCTAATATTTAGCACGTTTTAATGCTACTTGGCAGGCTAACTTTTAGATACGAGAAAAATGCATATACTTTGCCAGACTCAACTTTAAATGGTATTAATTTTTTTCAGTTTAGAACAACATGGGAGAAATATTCACTTTTTCCTCTTCAAGTCAAGTTTACTTTTCGGTGCCAAGAAAACGCATATAGTAAAACTTTACCAGACTCAACTTAATTCAATCTAGAATAATATGTCGAAAATATTCACTTTTTTCTCTCCTTGTCAAGTTTACTTTTCGGTGCGAGGAACGTGTTGCTGTTCTCTAGCACCTGACCAGCTTGTCGGAGTACTCTCCCCTGAACGCCACTGGGTAATTTAGAGATGAGTGGCGCCACCAGCCATACGCTGTTATCTTTCTCCGTCGAATCATTCCTAGAAAATTCAACATGTACATTTAACTGCAAAGAGTTAAAAAAAATTGTAAAAAGGAGCAAGCCTTCAGATTCATGCTGATTTTCATGACATTTTTTTTTTATTTATTAAAAGTAAAACACTGCAATGAAAACTTAAAATCTAACATTATTACAGAAAATAGATTAGAATATGAAAAAATAGCGCCCTTTCTGCATTAGTCATGCAGTAGAAATATAATGATTAATACTGCAATATAAGTCATTAATTGCATATAACATGTAAATTATTTCTTGAATTGTGAATATTTTTACTTTTCCTAAAATCTAAATCTGAGTACAAATTTTTTAAGATTTAATTTCTTGAAACATATTGGCTCATTTGGAGGCATGCAGAATTAAAGTGACTCCATCGTAGGTCCAGACCAAGAACTTGTGTGCAACATTTCAGATCATTCACTCACTCTGTTATTCCAGAAAAAAATATTTTAACTGTGACCCAAAAGTTAAAAGGCGTTGCAATGCTCTTGACTCAACAGTGATTTTCCCCTGTATTTTACAGTAGATTAAAGGCTGTTTTCCCCTAGCCCAAAATAGGTATATTTTCCCCTAAAAATGCTTACATTTTCCCCTAAAACCCCTGTGCACATTCTTCACCAGAACGATGACTTAAGATCAGCTGACTTATATCAGCTAAAAGACAGAAAGCTGTCCCTATAGATAGCCTCTGCTAGTCTCATGCATGTTTAATTGAACTTAAAATTGAAATTTTAAATGTATGGGTAAATTCCATTCTCGGTGGTTGGAATTTGATTTTCCCCTTTTCTGATTTATCACGCTATATTTTCCCCTTCAGAAAGCCACAGGTTGGTTTGAAAATTAAAAAAAAACCTCACTGCTCAAGTCAGAATATGAATAACACAAAATTGTAGTTTTCAATTTATTTCAAAGTATATTTCTTAATTATCTTTTACATAAGTTACAAAGGTTTGCTATACAAAAGTTACACAGTAAACATGTACACAAGGATTGAACTTACTTTGGTGACTGTACAGGCATGGTCTCTAACAAGGCAGCCGCCTGGGAGTTATTGGTTGTGCGACTGTGATGTTCTGTTTGTTGATGAAACAAATAAATTGTTCCTTGTGATATATTGTCCAGTATATTGTTCGTCTCCTGTAAGATAAAGTAGTACAAATTATTAGTTATAAAGATTTTTGACAGGTTATATGGCCCTATATGAACAGTTGTATGGATACATATATTGCAAACAAACCTTTCTATGGAGCCTTATAAAACACATTACTGTATGTTTAATGCACCTTTTTTGTCTCAGTTGTTGAATATCTAACATGCTCTTAAGCCATTATTTCAACATAATCAAACATATGTTTTTGAGGCATAATGGGCCTTTAATAGTTATATTATGGAAATAAAAACTTACTGCATTGTTTTTGGCTTGTTTAAACATGAGATTCAGTTCGAGAAGAGATACTCTGAGTGTCCAAGGGTCGAGAGTTTCTAATATTCTACTAATAGTCTCCTTGTTGTCTATTTCGTCATCGTCCATCTTGCTGGCGGCACTAGACGGGTAACATATCATTCTTACCAACTGCTGAGTCTGGGAAACAATTAAAACATAAATAGACATATAAGAATATAATGCTCAATAAAATATATACAATACCTATATATTCAAAATTTATCTATGTATACAAATTGACACATAAATATTTAATTAACAAATCAGATTTAGATTTTTTGTAAAGATTTCAATGGTCTATCATATCTCAAAGATATTATTAATAGTAAAATAGCCAACACTATAGAGTACAGACATGCAGGATGGCCAAGTTCTACACAGGCAGTACTTGCCATCATCATCAAGGCACCTTGCTTTAAGATAGAATAACATACAGGTAAGTTTAAGATAACCCACACTAATGAGCAATATAGGAGTGTTGCCATATTTGTCATTGTCTCAGGTCACGAAAATATTCTAATATGTTTAATAAAAACTATCGAAAAAGACGTCACTTGCTGTGGGTCTGTTATTAACCAATATGAGTTGATATTTGGAAGTTACTTTAAAACAGTTGCTGCTCCCCATTATGAGATTATCCCCCAAACATGTCAATTTTGCATGCACACTCATTTACTTGCCTTTATGGCAAAATAGAACCAAATGGCAATGTGGTGGAAATTTCCTAATGACCTAGATTTTGCTGAAATGGCCTTGGACGACAATAAATTTTGTTACTATATATATCAACATCTGCATTAATTACAGATTTATAAGGGTTTGTAAGCCTTATTTCTCATAATAGAAAAATAAATTAGTGGCAGCGTGGCCGAGTGGTTACCGCATCTGACTAGTAATCTAAAGATTGCTGACCCAGTGTTAAAATCCCTTCAGGGGCAGGCCGTTGTTTCCTTAAGCAAGAAACTTTACATTCATTGCTTAGTACTGGTTTGTAACATACAGGAACGGATTCGAAAATGTTTCAATAACCTTATAGCTTTCAACACAATCAAACTGAAATAAATTTGTATAAACAAAATAATTTACCTGTTCCGAACTAAGCATTGTATCTAGCAACATCTCTGAGTTAAACAGACCCTCGGGATCTCGTAAGAATTTCTCTCGCACCCAGTCCTGACTACACATCTCTCGTAAAGAATGTTTCGAGAATTCACTTAGTCCGGCATTCTCCATGCTCCCCGATGTACTGTAATAATTTGAACATTACGATTTTGTAATCATAAATCATCTGTTACGTTCATGGACAGGCTCAATCAAACTGAGCCAGCAAAGCTTTGTACAAATTGTACAGGTAATATTGCTGTCTTGGACATTCTTTTAAGCATTTTCTGTTTTTCTTTTGCATACAAAGTTCATGGGGTAAACATGATAATGGTACATTTTTATTTTCTTGAATTATATAATAATTGAGCCATGCCATGACAAAAACAACATAGTGCATTTGCAACCAGCATGGATTCAGACCAAGATGCGTGGATGCGCAGTCTGATCAGGATCCATGCTGTTTGCTATCAGTTTCTCTACTTTTATTTCATGCTTTCCAGTGTTTTATTGTAATATATCAGATGATTATATTCTGATAAACCACTAGTGAAATTTATAAAATATAATTTTCACTGTAGCCGGACTATATCTGAATGCGGATGAAAAGAAAATCATAACTAAATGGAATAACAGGCAGAAATAAATGCCGTCATACGTAAATTATGCTTCTTTAGGAAAAGAAAGCCGATGTTACCATACATCATGTTTAAAATGTAACAAAATTTGAGAAATCTAACAGAACTATATTTCAAAATTGATTATGTGACGTCATGATGTTATGACGTCACAAAGGAGAATGCGCGACGTTACGCGGCAAAATCAGTAAAAAATACTTAAAATCACTTAAAAGCATGAAATAAAAAGAAAATTTATTTGTTTTACATATAGGATTGAAATATATTTCATTCGTGAACACCAGCTATTATATTTTCACTCGTGGCTACGCCACTCGTGAAAATATTGCATCTGGTGTTCACTCAGTGAAATTATATTTCAATCTTACATGCAAAACAAACAAATATCCTCTATGTAATAGGGTTTGTAAGCGAACAGCATGGATCCTGATCAGGCTGCGCGGATGCAAATGTTGTTTTTGTCATGGCACGGCTCTTATCTTTTTGTCATCTCAGTTAGTTTCATTTCCATTTCACAATAGCTATTACAATCATACAGTCTTCTTTCCCTTTCTCCACATTGTTAAAGATTTACAACAGCTGTTGGTAAGACAGCTTGGTGGACAACTTCCTCTTTAAATTTACACGACCATCATGAATTAATGTTTATATCACTTCCATCATTAATGTAACATTGATATCATTTCCACTTTAAACTTACCCGAGCATCAAGAATTAATGCTGACATCACTTCCATAAGTCATTAATAATGCAACATTGATTTCATTTCCATGTACATTAGCATCATGAATTGATGTTGACATCACTTTCATAACTCATTAGTAATGCAACATAGATATCATTTCCACTTTAAACTTACCCGACCACCATGACAATGCATGAAGTAATATTGATATCACTTCCATAACTCATCAACAATGGAACATTTATATCATTTCTATTTTAGTTATGTAACATTAATATCACTTCCATAAGTCATCAACAATGGAACATTGCTATCATTTACATAACTCATTAGTAATATATAACATTGATATCATTTCCACTTTAGCTTACCCAAGCATCATATCCATGCTGATATCAACATCTAAACTACTCAATATCGTACTTATGATATCATCTCCTCCTTTACTGTCCTTCTTACTCGACGTCTTTGTTTTCACCTCATCCCTACACGAGTCAGCTGTAACAAAAAATCGCCAATTTTATTTATTTCCCTTTTGTATTTTTTGTTTCTTCATTTTAACCCTTACAAAAGTAATCATTTATTATGAATTTTTTCTGGCAAACAAAGCTGTACTGTAAAACAAATTTCTTTAAGGAACTCCCATGTCCCATCATTAAGGTCTAATAGCCTAAAATCATGAAATTTTAAAGATTTTCATAAATCAATTCACTCAGGTGCACTGACAATCAAAAACTATGCACTAGATAACATACAGATATACTCGGTCAACTTTTTTATGCAATTTTTGGGACAATTTGAGTGAAAAGCGTAGCAATTTGCACAAATAAAAACTAATCATGTGGCAAATGATGATAACCTAATATGAACTTGTTGGCAATCAAGTTTAAATAAATATATTTAAATTAAAGGTTAAGCAGAATGATGAAAGGAAATAAACATCTTGCAGGGGACAAACAAAACTTCCATAAACATTAGCAAACCAAAAATATGACAACTTTAAGGAAAACAATAATTTGCAGGGCATAATGGGCCTTTAAGAAAAACAAAAAAACAATACCTAAAGCTAACATGGCTTTTAAGACTGCCAGGACGGCCCCCACATCTATGTTATTATGAACAGCCGCTAGCAAATGTCGGTCCGACGATGCTTTAACATATGTCCCTCTCTTATTACCACCTGGGTAAGGATTGTTGCTGGCGTGAGACACTTTAAAGAGACGTAGTAATAAGTGACACGTTAGTCTGGCGCCCGGCTCAGCATCCTGGTCCCCTCCAGCTGAAATCATTAACATACAAATTTATAATTGAGCTGCGTCATGACAAAACCAATATAATGCGTTTGCGACCAGCATGGATCCAGACCAGCCTGTGCATCCACGCAGTCTGATCAGGATCCATGCTGTTCGCTATCAGTTCAGTACTTGTAATAGGGTTTGTAAGCAAAGGCTGCATACGCATTATGTTGGTTTTATCGTGATGCGGCTCATATATAGATCTATCATTTGGTAGGGTTTTACGTCACCCCAGTATAGTATAGGTCATTTCGCAATTTTCAGGCTTTATTGGTGGAGGAATACCTTAGTTGCCTCCTCCAAGCATTCTTTCAGGCATGCCTCCTCCAAGCATTATTTCAGGCATAAACGTGTACCTGTGTAGAACCAACAATGTTCTGTAAGCTCATACGAATCAAAGTCCCTGGTGGGGTTGAGTCAACCTACACCAGTGAGGGGCAAGCAGTTTGAAGTCAACAACATTAACCACTTCTGCCATGGTTGCCCAAATTTAGGAAAGGTTACATAGTTGTGAGTAATTAGTCATTTGCTCCATATAAAGTATTAACATCAACAGAAAATAAATAGAGGATATTGAAAGAGGGTAGACGCAATACTCAATTTAATGAGTGAGTTGAATAAAGTTATTCAATGCAATCTCTTTTTCATTGACATGCCATAGTGTTGAGTTAACATTTAATGCACTTTTACATTATGCCTGTACAATGCAAATGAAGTCACAGCAAAATATATGCACTGCTGTGTAATACCATTTTTAAAGAAGTCATAAAAACTGTATAGGTATGTCATAAAAACCCCTACCTTGTAACACAAGTAAATTCTCACCTTGAAAACCCCAAAGCACCAATAAAGCACTAAAGCACCAATAAAGCACTAAAGCACCAATAAGGCACTAAAGGTGTGTGCTGAGTAAGCATTATCGGGGCCAGGGCCATAGGTCATATGTATCAATATTCAAAAATACAAAAAAATTTATACCACAAAATATGGAAAGGAATACTCACCAAATGCAGGATTGACTAGAGATGGTAAAGCCACATATCCTATAAAATCTTGTAGAGAGAAACAATGTCTAGCAATCAATATGGAAGTGAACACGGCCAGATTGTCATGGAACGATAAGTCGCTAACCTAAAATAACAAGAGAAAAAATAAACATTTTATATAGATAAATTTTGTTTTGATTTTTTTTCTGCCATTCCTTTCTCATGAAATATTGAAATAAAAAAGAACAAAATGAATGTATTCAAACTTAAATTTGAACTTTTTATTAGTTTACAGTTATCTATTTTTGGAAGCTATAAACTTATTGAAACACTCTCGAATCTGTCACTAGAACCAACCAGTGCTAAGCACGCAATGAAAGTGAAGTTTCTGGCTCAATGAAACAGCAACTTGCCTCTGACAGGGTTTGAACCCAGGCGACCAGCAATCCTTAGATTTCTACTCAAAGGCATTAAACTACTTGCAACTTAACTTTTTATTCACATAGAGAGTTCATTCTTAACCTTTTACTCCATGAGCATATTGTGAAAAATGGCCCTTTTCATTGAAAAGCCTCCTGTAACAAGTTCAAACTGCTATGAAACTATGAAAAATGCTTCAATAATGATGAAACTTGGCACAAATGTTGACTACACCATAGCCTCTGTAACAGCATGCTCAATCGTAAATTTCCTGTTACCATGGCAACAGGGGGACGTCTCAAAATTGCCAAATATCACTATTATGCATTGTTTTTTTCCATCAAAACTGATTTCAAAGTGCTGCAACTTTTCAATGAATTGAGATAGAGTAAAAGGCTTTTCAGCGTCGGTTAATAGTTACCCTAAGATCAACCTGAGGCCATTTTTAGCCTGTCACATGTCCAAACTTTTCTTGGCGATGAGGGGGACTCCGCCCCCTTCAAACCCCCCCAAACAGAAGGGGTCATATCCCCCTTCTGGCAACCCCCTGATGTAACATTTGGAAGGGGGTCGGCGCCGAAAAAGTGGTCACTTTTTTTGGTAACATTTCTCAAACGAAAACCAGTGTTTGGGGCCTAAATAGGCCATTTTTTCACTGTTTTTAATGATTTTACAGTGTGATTAATTATTTTTCAATTAGTAATATTTAGATTTTTTTCTACAAAATGAGCGAGTAAGTGTGTGTGTGTGAGAGTGAACACGTAAATTAGATGATAAGGAAGGAATATATAGTTGAACAATAGCCTGTTTCAATCTGCAATATTAGTGTCAATAAATTTCCATTTTCACATATACTTTGAGAAAAACCACATTTCAAGAATGTTGATATACATTCTGTACTCAAGTTTTTGATTGAGTTAAAAGTACAAAAGTATTAGGAAAACTTGATATCTGGGATTCCGGATCTGACCAGAAAAATATGCATCTTAACATGAAACAGGGGAGAAAATAAGAATGGCAAGTACAGGGGGGGAATAAGAATGGCAAGTACAGGGGAGGGAATAAGAATGGCAAAATCGTTGTTGTCAAATAAATGCATACTGCGATCTGCCCTTCAATGTTTATATAGAAAAATAAATCTCTAAGTTATATATCTGCTGCAAAAATTATTTTTCGAATTTTTAACAAAAATACGTCCGAAATGCTTGTATGTAACAAATATTTTATTATATTGCTTCAACAGTGAATGGCACATGCACAAAATAATTGCTAAACAGTTTCACTTCTTCAAATGGCAACTAAATATTTTGTTCCGGAATAATAATACCGAAGATAAAATTACTGAAATATTTAGTTTAAAACAACACAGACTTGTTTTTTTCCAACAGAAAATAAAAACTGAAGGCCACTTTAATGATATTAGTATTTAAGAAAATACCATAAGACATAATAGCAATAGACATTTATTTTCAAAATTTACAAGTACATGTACTATATCAAGTCTACTAATTTAACCGACAACGGATTTTAAAAAAACCAATTAAGATCGATGATTCAAACACTTCACTCCCAAGTATATCAAATTTCAATATTTCCTCATAATGATCTGTCTACCACAAAATGAACTTTGTTCTCAGGTACGCACTTCTCTTTTCTCCAAGGAAGTCTATTTTTAGTAAATATTCTTCCTCGTATAATTATTCTGGCTGTTAAATGGACTTTATTCCATGATATAACAAGAATAAACGCTAGTGCTTCTGATAATATAAAAAAAATGGTAAGTTAATTTTATATTTATTGAAGTCACGTTATGCTGATTTTTAACTTGAATTAAATTAGTATTCAAATTTATTTCAAAAATTTAACTATTTTAACTATGTATTGTCATAGCAATTGACAAATAATTGATAAGAGCCGCGTCATGACAAAACCAACATAGTGCGTTAGCGACCAGCATGGATCCAGACCAGCCTGCGCATCTGCGCAGTCTGATCAGGGTCCATGTTGTTCGCTATCAGTTTCCCTACTTGTTATAGGGTTTGTAAGCGAACAGCATGAATCCTGATAAGACTGAGCGAATGCGCAGGCTGGTCATGATCCATGCAGGTCGCAAGCCCATTATGTTGGTTTTGTCATGACGGGGCTCAAATGTTTATGATACAATGTACAAATATAAAATTGACCAGAATTATGAAAGAAATGGCTGCCAGACTTCTTTTTAGGAAGTGAACGTTACTGATATATTTTGAACGACATTCATAGGGATTTCCTTTGGTTACGTGGATTATTGATAACTTTTTGATAGTCAAATATAACATTGAACAAAATTGTACACAATTAAGGCAAAATGTCTAACTATTTTGATTCTTACCTGACACTTAGATACGCATAATGTCACATTAATATTAAACTTATAAAATGAAATATTGAGAAATATTGATGAAATGAAATGCACATTTTCTTTTCAGCATTTTCACTGTAAAAAATTATTGTTCAATTATTGTAAAAATATCTTATATGTCACAATGATGTATGTTTATAAATTGCTCACTATAACATATTATAGCATTTGACTTGATTATATTTCCAGGTAAACAATGTTTGTGCCTGGTAGAACAGCATCTCAAAAAAAAAAACCAATGCTGCCCCATGTATATGCTAAAGATAACTATACTTTGTTCTGCCAGCCATGTGACCAAGAAAATATTCCTGTCCGAAAACCGGCCTTTGGATACTGTGTGGACTGTAACGAGTATTTATGCCAGTCTTGTTATACCTTTCACAGAAGACCCAAACCATCACGGCATCATCAACTTCTTGACGAAAAGCACATGCCACAACAACAACAACAAGGTCGTCCTACGTCATCAAATTCCTCTACTGCCGGACAGGGCCAGGACTCTCTAACAAAACCATGCTCTAAACACACTAAAGAACTGATCAAATTTTATTGCCATGACCATAATGCACTTATTTGCAGTGTATGTAAGACACTTGAACATACAGTAAAATCCTGCCATGTGGACTACATACCCGATATATCAGTCAAGTCTTTAAACAGCACCGAGTTCAACGAAACACTGAACGACCTGGACAGAGTGGCCGACAAATGCAACACAATTACAAAAGATCGAATGCAAAGAGCTGAATCAACTGACCTTACTGCAGAGATAGAAAGCTTTAGACATGATATAAACAAAAGATTAGATGAACTAGAAGAGGAAGCAAAATATATTGCAGCAGCAATCCAAGAAGCCAACAACAAAAAGGTGAAAACAATAGAAAAAACATGCGGGGATATCAATAAATCTCTTCAAGCACGTGCCAATACCCTAAAACATCTTAATACTACAGAGAAAGCTGACCAATTGTTTACAGAGCTAAAACTGGCTCAGCAACTGATTTCAGAGAGTGAAGTATTAACATCGCAGCTACAATCAGCTGAAGATCTTGATGAATATGTCTTTGAACCTAATCAAGCTATACAAGCAATCCTTCAAAAAGAGGCATCATTAGGACTTTTGAAACCTATAAATCCAGTACAGTCAGTCAACCAAACAAATCAAGCTCCGGAGGCAATCCTTCACAAAGAGCCATCATTAGGACTTTTGGAACATAAAAATCCTACACAGTCAGTCAGCCCAGAACATAAAACTTGGGAAGCAATAAAATTATCAACGCCTAGAAACATCGATATCACAACATCCTTGGAAAAACGGGACTGCTTCATAACTGGCATAGCTGTTTCTCCTCAAAACCAAATATTTTTAGCAGACTATAACAACCAATTCATTAAAATGATTGACAACGAAAGTGGAGAAATCACTCATACTAAACTTATAGCAAGCCCCTGGGATATAACAATCATCAGCAGAGATATGCTTGCTGTAACTTTACCAAACATGGAAATTATTCAGTTCGTCTGCTTCGCCTCTAAGAAACTCTCGCTGAAAACCCGATGGAAAGTAGATGGACTCTGCTTCGGAATTAGTCATCATCAGGAAAAACTTGCGTTAACATTTACATCACCAGCCAAACTCCTTATTATGGACTTCAAAGGTACCGTCCAAGGTGAAGCTATCAAAGATTCCAGTGGCGGTGATATTTTTAGCTCTCCTAAACATACCATCGCAAACAGCCAATCAATTTTTGTAACTGACTGTATTAAGAATGCAGTTATATGGTTTAACTGGCAAGGTGAAATGATCGGCACTTATGATGGGCTTGAAGAGCCAAGTGGTATAACAATGTTAGAAGATGGATCCTTAGTAGTGAGCGAATATAACGGAAATCGCATATTGAGAGTAAGTGGTGACCTCATAGATGGTGAAACTATACTCGAGGATATAGTCAATCCTCATGCTGTATGTTGGTGTTCTGAAACCAGGATGCTTTATGTAAGTAGGTACAGGACTGGAAGTAAAGACAAGAACAATCATATTCTATTGTATGAAACAATAGAGAATACTTGACTCATGAGACAGGTCGTGACAATTGAAGCAGTTGCGATAAAAAAAAGTGACTACTTAATGGTGTGGTTCAATAACATGTTAACCACACAAGCACTCTAGAGTTCAATGACAATGACAAATTAATTGCAACAGTGTTACTGTACAAAAGACTTTTTAAGTTTTTCTAAGCCAGATAATATATAATCGGAAAAAAATGAAGGCGCATATAAAAACACAGAAATGCTAAAAAAAAAAACACACAAGAGGGCGCTGGATCGCTCACCTGACAAACTCAGAAATAATGTTACCTTCTTAAAGCCATTTTGTAAAAAACAGCTCTGATCAATTGTCCATGCTGTTCGCTATCAGTTTCTCTATTCGTAATAAAGTTTGTTAGCGAACAGCATGGATCCTGATCAGACTGCGCGGATAAAAGTAAAAGTGAGTACAGTGTTAAAGAATTGTATAATTGTGAAATGTAATTGAATATTTGATTGTTGAAAAGATTATTAAACAATTAGCGCCTATAAAACTATTTAAATATTGTCAGAATATTATTGTACATGTACAATTTTCTTTGTTTCCGACATCTTTTTTTAACCAGACAGGAAGTAAGAACAGAGTTATCTTTCATATTCCTAGTTGCTAAATGTAGCCACAAATTTTGTATATTCACACAAAATTTGCAGGTAGTCCATATTTTAAGTGTATGTTGAAACCATATTACTTTATGTGCTTTTTATTTCTTTCATAAAACTGTTTGCTATAAAGATAATTTTCATATTAAATAAAGGAAGGGCGATACTCTGGCCAAAACTTTTGGTTCCTCATACACCAAATTTCCTTATAACCGTGTTTGCTAGAAATGAAGTTCACTTAGATATTTACATTTATCTGTGTAAGGATATTAACATAACTAAAGGTATGATTGGACAATCAACATAATGCTTTAATTACACCCAGCCAATCAGATATTTGATTGTATTTGAGTGAGAACACCAATGTAACCACAGTTATGATTGGATAATATACATAATGCTTTAAGTACACCCGGCCAATCAGACACTTACATCTGTCTGTGTCAGGACATCAATGTAACCACAATTATGATTGGATAAGCAGCATAATGCTTTAAGTACACCCAGCCAATCAGATACTTACATCTATCTGTGTCAGGACATCAATGTAACCACAATTATGATTGGACGAGCAGCATAATGCTTTAAGAACACCCAGCCAATTAGATACTTACATCTATCTGTGTCAGGACATCAATGTAA